>NW_010395708.1:32642-39440 GCF_000710305.1 Buceros rhinoceros silvestris | reverse complement strand
TGCCAAGTAAAGAAGATTATCTCATTAAGAAGAAAACTATAAAAAGGAAACTTATAAACGTGCTTGGTTCTAATGTTTTATATTTATTTTAAAATAGAATATAGTTTTGTTTATAGAGTGTATGTAAATGAAATATTAATATATGAACAATTATATATGGAATATAAATAATATACTTAAAATAGGTACTCAGAAGAACTGCTCACAAACACTTCTGCAGACAAGTAATTAATAGTGGAAACAGCCTTGATAGAGAGGTCTTTGAGAAATTTTATTGCAGGACAAGTATTTTAAAGTGCAGCCTGAAATGAGCGATGCATGGGAGTTAAAGGAAGTGTGATCACGCAGGAGAAAACCAGTGGCTTTAATGGAATTGATTGGTAAGACTAAAAGAAAAAGGAAAGAAACACACATCAGTTCTTTCATAACAATAAAACAATTCCTAATAATGTCTTGTATTGACAATTCTATCATATTACATATGTTTAAGTATTGATAGTTTAAACCACACCTTGTGGAACTGACTGCATGAGAAAGACAATTAAGAAGAATGATTTTCCCACTTATTTCAATTTATCTACTACGATAAAAGAAGAATAAATTCTACAAGCTAAATTCACACTTATGTCCAATAGCCAAGAAAAAAAAGCAAAGTCTTGGCCATATTTCAAATTCCTGCTTGATTATATGTCCATCAAAGAGCAGCTCCTACACCATGTGTAAGAGCCAATGTGCTGTATTTTAACATCAGAAAGGCAGAATACCATGTGGAGCACGTACCCACCGAGCCACATAGAAGATCCACAGGATACAGAGGGGCACATGTGTGAAAGTAAAAAAGATCAAAACAGGATCTCAAATACCATATATCTTCGTTTTGAAGCCCCTATCAATTAGTAACAGTTCATTTTTAACAGCCACAGCCTTACCAAGCAAGCCACAAAGCATCAGCTTCTGAATTCCGATGTAGACAATAACTGTTTGAGTAGATTTACCTTGGGTAATGACAATTTTACAGTATTTCTGGGAATGGTGACATTTCATTTCAGAATTAGACACTGAACTCAAGGTTATGATTTTCTCGCAGTGGAAGCTGGGTTAGGTTTGGTCATTATTTTCATGAAACCTTGTCAAGAATAACCTAGATTGCTGGTTGGTGGTAGTCTTAGTGGGTGGCATCCTACCTTCAGAAGCAGTAATAAAAAAAAACATCATCACATCAGCAGCTCTGTTGGCTTCTGAATATAGCATAATGTTGAGATTGAGAGAAGCTGAGATCCTGCCCAAGTAGGATGTCGACCTGTGTCAGATAATGAGTTTATGTTACATATCTCTAAGGTAAATATATAAGCCTAGACTTCCTTAAAAGTGAATGGTAACCTGTGGTCTGTGCAGCAGGGTCAGGCAGTGTTTGACATTTAATTCAAAGGTCAGTACTAAGAGCTATCAAAGTTGCAGTGCGAGTTATCAGCTATGGGGACCAGCGGTCTTTTTACCTAGAAACCTTACGAAGCTGAAATTAGACAGACTGTGATTTTCAATGTTTTTTCAGTGGTCTCTTTTCTTTTAAGTGCTTTATAAGTGTAAGAAAATTGAGTTTGTGTTCCTTGTTTTTCTGTCATGTTGTCTCAACCATAATTACTGCGCACTGAGAGGTAGGTGAAACATCACAGCAGTGTGGAAGTCATGTGAGGAGATGAGCATTTAGGGGGCCAGCCTCAGTGGGCACTAAAATTCACATTACAAAGAGCCCTTCCAGTATCTGATAAGGTAGGCAAGGCTGGGGATGTGTTCCAAGATCTGGTGGTACAGCAGAAGCTGTAGTTTAACTCAGTTCCAAGAAGTTGGCATCTTCTGACAATGTAGTAATGATATTTTTAGCCAGTGTAACATTGGATTATGATACTAGTCCTGTATACTTTGTACTACTCCCGTACACCAAGTACCCTTGGGTGGATCCCATGCACCCCACTGATTTTCTTATCTAAGTGGTGTAGTATGGCTCTTCTTGAATGTCGTCAGTATACCACTTCCGTTGCAAACAGCGACTTAATTTTTATGGAGGTGTGTCAGATGCTGCATACAGAATGCCATCACGCAACACATACAGGACAATCAGGTGATCAGGCCAAGTCACCAGGGTTTATGAGAGGCAGGTCCTGCTTGGCCAACATCTATGACAAGGTGGGAGGCTTAGTGGATGAGGGAAGGGCACGTTATCTACCTAGACTTTAGTAAAGCCTTTGACACTGTTTCCCACAGAATTCGTCTGGAGAAACTGGGTGCTCATGGCTTGGATGAGCGTGCTCTTCGCTGGATCGAAAACTGGCTGGATGGCTGGGCTTAAAGAGTGATGGTGAATGGAGTTCAATCTACTTGGCGGCTGATCACAAACGGTGTTCCCAAGGCCTCAGTTCTGGGGCCAGTTCTCTTCAACATCTTTATCGATGATCTGGATGAAGGGATTGAGTGCACCCTCAATAAGTTTGCAGGTGACACAAAGTTTGGAGATTGTTTCAATCTCCTTGCAGATAGGGAGGCTCTACAGAGGAATCTGGACAGGCTGGATCAATGGGCCAAGGCCAGTCATATGATGTTCAACGAGGCCAAATGCTGGGTCCTGCATCTGGGTCAAAACAACCCCCTGTAACAATAGAGGCTTGAGCAAGAGCGGCTGGAAACCTGCCCAGAGGAAAAGGAGCTGGGGGTCTTGGTCAAAAGCCAGGTGAATATGAACCAGTAGTGAGCTCAGGTAGCAAAGAAGGCCAATGACCGCCATCTGGGTCAAAACAACCCCCTGTAACAATAGAGGCTTGAGCAAGAGCGGCTGGAAACCTGCCCAGAGGAAAAGGAGCTGGGGGTCTTGGTCAAAAGCCAGGTGAATATGAACCAGTAGTGAGCTCAGGTAGCCAAGAAGGCCAATGACATCCTGGCTTATATCAGCAATAGTGAGGCCAGCAGGAGCAGGGAAGTGATTGTCCCTCTGTAGTTGGCACTGGTGAGGCCACACCTGGAATACTGTGTCCAGTTTTTGGCCCCTCACTACAAGAAGGACATTGAGGTGCTGGAGCATGTCCAGAGAAGGGCAAAGAAGCTGGTGAAGATTTTAGAGAACAAGTCCTATGACATCTGGCTGAGGAAATGGGGCTGTTTAACCTGGAGAAAAGGAGACTCAGGGGAGACCTTATCACTCTCTACAGCTACCTGAAAGGAGGTTGTAGCGACGTGGGAATTGGTCTGTTCTCCCAAGTAACAAGTGATAAGATGAGAGAAAATGGCCTCAAGTTGCACCAGGGAAGGTTTAGATTGGATATTAGGAAAAATTTCTCCATGGAAAGGGTTGTGAAGCATTGGAACAGGCTGGCCAGGGAAGTGGTGGAGTTACCATCACTGGAGGGATTTAAAAGACATAGACATGTGATGCTGAGAGACATGGCTTAGTGGTGATCTGGCAGCGCAGGGTGAACAGTTGGACTCCGTGATCTTAAAGATCTGTTTCAGCCAAAACTATTCTGTGATTCTGTGATTAAATCCAGTAATGCCAAATCAGAAGTTAAAGATTATAAAGTGTTTTAAAATTCTAGAGAGAATATACTATTAAGGAAGTGCCTCAGAAATTTCAAATGGATACAGGATTCCTCACTTCCCAGACTGCTCTGATGAAAATATGATATATGGGGAGAACGAAAAAAAATACATATCTGGATGTTAATCCTGATTTAATAATATTTAATTATTTCTGAGTACCTTTTGTTTCCAAAACATTATTTATAAGTTTTATATTCATATACTATCTTTTTAAAGCCACAGATCTGAATTATACGCAGCATATATGATACCTAATTTTTGGTTTTGGTAAAAAAAGATTTGTGTGGGAGCACATACCGCATATACTATTTCAAGTACGTGCAAAAGTGTTTGGTTGCCTTACCATAAGCAGTATTTGTATTTTACCCATATTGTAGCTTAAATTTCACCTCTTTTTAAGCACTTTTTCAAGGATATCAAAATGCTATGATTGGTACTCATAGCTCTGAATAGTAGGGTGCATAAGTTCTATTTGAAAATACATATTGCTTCTAACCATGACTTGGGTGAAGAAAGACTGGATGGATAGCTCCATGTTGCTGGGTAGCATGAATATTTCTCATCAAGCTGAGCCAATGACGGGGCTTAGTTTGCTGACTTGTGAGGGCTGTAGTTTGAGGCTTGTATGTTTCGTGTTTCAAGACTAACTATCCTCGGATTGTTATAACTATTACGAAATTGTTACCTATAGGTCCAGGGGCATTTTTTTAATACAGTGGATGCAGAGCCACGTATTTGACCTTGGCTTCTGTCCTTCAAACTACAAATATGAACTGTCGAGACTGAAACATAGAAGATTTTTTTTCTTTCCTATATGAAATAAAATATGATGTGGATTCTTCTCTCATGAAAGTAATTAAGTAATTAACATTGTGAACACTTGGAAAGGCCTGCCTGGTGAGCAGATACCTCATGAAAAATAAATAACTTCTCAAACTTAACAATTTAATTAAAGACAATAGAGAATACTTCTTCTAGAAAAGCCAGCTCTTAAAGATTTTTTTTTTTTTTTTAAATACAGTTTCCCTCATTACGACATTGACTGGGCTGGAGGTAACAATAATGATTTTTGTTTGGTTTGGTTTGTTACATATCTCATCTCTACAATAAATAATATTTCCAGGCATAAAATACCTTTCAGTTATACCCCAAATACTTTGTAAACTGACTAGTCTTGACCAGTGATGCAGGGAAACATTATTGTGCCTATCTCAAATGTGAGTAAATTACAAGTATTATTGAGTTTAGTGGTTTAAGGTTGGCAGGGAAA
Source organism: Buceros rhinoceros silvestris (assembly GCF_000710305.1). Classification (NCBI taxonomy): domain Eukaryota; kingdom Metazoa; phylum Chordata; class Aves; order Bucerotiformes; family Bucerotidae; genus Buceros; species Buceros rhinoceros. The sequence continues at coordinate 34,582 of NW_010395708.1, read as the reverse complement.
GGACGTGGGTATTCACATAGTCTCACTACAAACCAGCTGCTGATGCACCTTGTGGTCAATGGGATAATATGGCTAAGGGTAGGCTGGTTAATTGAAGATTAGTCCAAGTAAAAGAAGAGTTAAAACACAGGATTCTTCTAAGAGAATGAACGAGAAGAACATTTACAATCAATACCAGTCAACAAGTACTACGAAAGCAAAGTCTGTCAAATAATCCTTATTATAGTATTTGTTTTTATTAGCAATGTAGTTCTCCATGCAACTGCACAGTTGTACTTCTCGAGCATTCAAAATCACTTGACTCGATAACCCCTAGTATTCTGATTAAAAACCACCCTCTATACTGACAGCTGGCAACTAGAACATTACCTGTTTTAACTATAACTGGGAATTCCTTTCTTAGTAGAATTTTGCAAGTCTTTATCTAAATCCACTTAACTTTTTTTAAAATTGAGAGTATGAAATCTAATATGAAATAAAAGCTGTGACAAATACAAAATCTGGGAAGTGCAAAAAAAAAAAATTCAAGGGGCTGAGGCCGTATAATTAGTAGGTAAACCAAGACTTGTTAAAGCCTTTTATGAATGCAGGTAAATTCCACATTTTGTATCATTTTATATACTCTAATACTTGAGAACAGGGGACCGTACCTTGTAAGCCGGTACCGCAAAAAAGCACTGGGAAAGTGGTAGGAGTTAAACATTGCAGTGCAAGGTCCCATTCTGATGTTGTAATGAAAACCTGCGTGTAAATCCTTGAATGTTTCGGGGTGAGTAGGACAGGGATGTAACCACTGTTTCACAGTACCTTGGTGAGACCACTGTTTGAATAACACACCTGGATTTGATGTTTCTCTTTTTGAAAAGAGCTAATAGAAAATATCTGCAGAAAATGCTTGAATACTGGAGAAAATCTGTTCTTTGAGAAGCACACAGTTTGATCTGTTTAGTTAGCTAAAGTTTGATCTGTTTAGAGAACGCAGGTTTCACCTTCATTTGAGAAGGAAAATATTGAGTACATCTGATTCCTTTGATCAAGCGAAAGCTGTCACAGGACTGAATAACCGTCATCAGTTAGAGCCAAACATTCAAATCAGCCAAACATAGTTTTCAACAGCAAGGACTATAAATTGTCAGAATATATTGAATATAAGAACACAGAATAAAATATAAGAAACAAAATAAGAGTTGCTCACACTGCTTACTTGTTTCTCAGATATGATATTTGTAGAAGGTATGCGCATGAAGTTTGCAGCTCTTTGAAATGGCCAGAAAATGTTTAGAAATACTTCAGTGAGTACTGAAACACCAAAAATTTTTCAGGAAGGGTACACAAAACATAAATGTAAATTTATTGTTTTATTTAATGTAGTATCTTAACAAATAAATATACATTTAAGGAGATGCATTACTTTCTTGCTGGCTCTCAAAACTAAAGAAAATGTGATTAGGCTGTTGCTGGGCTGTGGTGTCCCTGCTGAAACTAGCACACGGGTGGAGTTACCTGCCTTTCTGTGGCCTGCACGGATCCAGTCAGTACATTTGTGGCCTGTGACAACTGGCAGTCGGGGTGCTTGCTGTTCATCTCACACCCAAGTGGTTTCAGAGGTAAATTGATTTTATTATGACAGGTTTGGGGCAAAATTTGTCTTCAGATGCATCCATGAAGGAGCTCTCTGTTTTTTGGGGAGGCAAATGTACATCGGAGTTGTCTCTGAACTTCCAGGAGCTCCATAAAGCTCCTTAAAGCAACACTTTTGCTTTAAAAGTGAGTTAGTAATTCATTTACCAGGTAGTCCCAGTATTTTCAACACGTTTAAGGCTATTTCTCCTTGTAAGATTTTACAGCACATTTGAGATGTGGGAGTTGCTTTTCATTTTAAAGGCTCTTGAAATTAACTTGTGTGCATAGCTTTCTGACTAGGTGGTACAGAAAGAGTG
>NW_010395708.1:24951-27025 GCF_000710305.1 Buceros rhinoceros silvestris | reverse complement strand
CTGCTGAAGCCAGTCTCCTTTGTATGAAACAGACAGACTGTTTGAGAGAGATGTCAGGGGTTCTAACTCAAACCAGGACAAGAGAAAATATGGGTAACTCCATGCTTTCTCTATGATGCAGTCAGTTGGAAAAGGACCAGAAGTTTAAGGGTTTCTAGTTAAAACTTGTCATACCTTAAAGCCAGGTGTTTGGATGAACATCTTTTGTTGTGATTTTTGTTACCTTGGTTGTGAAACAGATGATGGGTAGCTTAATCACGTTTGGATAATGATCATACATTCTGTGAAGCTCTTGGGCTCTGCAGGTGAGAGAGACGAGGTTGGTGTATATGTCAAAGGCAGGTAAGGAGACATGTAAGCTTCAACTTGTGAACCTACTCCTGCGTACCTCAGTCACCCTCTCTGCAAAATAGAATGAAGTCTAAGAAGTGCATTAATATTTGTTAAGGCCATGAAAAGTCTGAAGTTATCACGTAGAAAAACTTCACAAATTGGAGGCATTAAATCATCGACTAAGTGAATTGAGTATTCAGCAACATTGGTATTCGTGCACTGTTGTCTTACTGTGTTGTATATAAAGGGAATGTATGACTTTGCCTTTATGGCAAATGCTTTTAAGTCTAACTCCCTCTTTTAATAGCTTGGGACTAGCTTTCTGAATTTCCAATTGTGACTGAATTCTCCAAAGCTATTATTGCTGGAAACAAAAACAAATTGGAGTTCTCAGTGACCATACGCTGTGCTGTGCAGTCATGTAAAACATAAAAAGAATAGATAACTATTTCAGAATAAAAGAAAAAACAAAAAATATTTGAAATCAAGTGACCTCTTAAATTCATTAGAGGATTGTGAACTTTCATCACAAAACTTATTTTTAAATAGAGACTTCATCTTTGTTGGTGGCTGCCTTCTGCTTTGTTTGCAACCTTTACTTTTCCATACTTGAAACATTACTGTAATAGGAGGTGTGAATGGTGGTGCTGTGGGACAGAATCCCATATCCTGCCTCCTTGCCCTGGTATGGGCATTGTTCCCAGCAGCATGCTAAACTTCACAGGTTTGCCATACCAGCATACCTGCAGAGAGTTGGCCAGAAGAACATTTTTCTTCGTTTAGGGCCTTTTCAGAACTAAACTGGTGGAGAAGCAATGTTGACATGTGTTTTATGCCTATACTATGGGTTGTGTTGTCATATCTAAATGGTTTTAATTCTGCAGAGCAGGCCAGATCTATATTCTAAGACATATATTCTACATGTAACTCGATTCTAAGTGTCAGTACCACACAGCTGCTGCTCATTCACTCCTCCCCTCACTGAGTGAGATGGGGAGGAAAGTCAGAAAAAAAGTAAAACTAATGGGTAAGAAAAGGACAACTTAGTAACTGGGAAAAAAAAAAAAGAAATAACAATAATGATGATGGTGAAAAGGAAGATAACAAAAAAAGAGAGAGAAATAAAACCCAAGAAAATACAAGATATGTACTATACAACAGCTCGCTACCTGCTGACCAATGCCCAACCAGTCTCCAAGCAGTGATTGGCAGCCTGTGGCCAACTACCCCAGTTTACGTGCTGAGTATGGTGTCATATGGTATGGAATATTCCTTTGACTAGTGCAGGTCAGCTGTCCTGGCTATGCTCCCTTCCAGCTCCTTGTGCACCTCCTTGCTGACAGAGCATGGGAAACTGAAAAGTCCTTGACTTAGGATAAATCACTACTTAGCAACAACTTAAAACATCAGTGTGTTATCAATGTTATTCTCATACTAAATCCAAAACATGGCGCTGTATCAGCTACTAGGCAGAAAATTAACCCATTGACAGCCGATACCAGGAAAGCACATTTTACCACCTGTGCCAGTGCTGAGGTCTGTGCCCGCAGTCTGATCCATGTGTAATCATCCCCTCGTTGAGTCTGGGCACACTGAATAATGATAATCTCCCTAATGAAGCTCATTCAAAGTCAGAGAGAAGGTATTACACTCTGAAAAGACATATCTTTGATGTGATTGACAGCTCACTGTAACACCACAAATCCCATCTCTACACTGTGAAGGAGGAGCTAAAGTCAGT
>NW_010395708.1:7352-24534 GCF_000710305.1 Buceros rhinoceros silvestris | reverse complement strand
TACACTGTGAAGGAGTAGCTAAAGTCAGTAGGGTTAACAGAAACCGTCTGATCCCCTCTATCCAGAGAAACTAAGTTCAAAAGCCTACTGGGTCACAATGAGCTCCCTGAAAGGGACCTCAAAATGTGCAGGCAACATCTGTGATCATATTGTGTACATCTCCCCAAAATATGGATAGGTAAAGACTAGAAAATTATCACTATTCCCCCCTCGTCATTGTGATCTCTGAATATAGTTTCATGTACTTTACACTATTATAAATACTGAGAGGAGTAGTATCTAAGGCATACATGTGTTTATATATATTTATACTAAAATGTATTTCTATAAAATCATATCCACGTTATATATAGTAGATATATATGTAAGTAATTTCTCAATTTATCTTCTCCCTGGGTCTTCTATATTCTTATTATCTTGTTTTAACATTAAACTAATAGTTAAGGAAGTTGTATAGCACCCATACGAAAAATTCTAGTAAGAATAACTTCAGTAGTTACTGCAGTGCCCATCATCATAAAAATGATATTTTTGTCAGTATGTTAAAGAGGCGATTATTTACATATTCTTCCCTCTGTTTGAAAGCAGTCTCTTAGGATTCTGATTTCTCATTTTCTTTCCCCAGATACAGGCAGAATGATAATACCAAATTTTTTTTTATTTTGGAATTTTGTACCTGAACTGTATTTGTTAACAGTACCAGTGAAACAGCACTGTTTACCTACGTTCAGTTCTCATGCTGTTTGTTAGAAGGACATGTGTATTTATTGGATCTTAAAAGTTATCTTTTTTATTTTCAGCAGTTTTGAACTGTACAAAAAATACAGAAGCTTCTCCTGGACCTGTGTGTTTAAGCGTATTTATAGATTACAATTATTATGATAGCAATTTATTTATTCTCAATTTAGTTTCTTGATAAGTTGTTTTACTAACTTGATGAATGCTTTCATTAGTGAAAAAATCTTAAAACCTCAATTTGCATCTGGATATTGGAAACTGATTTGCTAAATTGAAGATTTTGTTTCAGAATTACGGTTCTGTGCTATGTGAACTGTCTGGAATCTTCCATATTAATCTCTTCCCATACGAAAGACATTCTTGTCTGTGAGTGACAGTTTTAACAGGTGAAGTTTGTGTGTTCCTCTAAACTTTGGACGGATTTATTTTCAGGATATCAGGAGGAACTTGTTCAAAGGGTCAACCCCCCCATCTCACTAACATCATGAAGTTGCCAGACTATTTCGAACAGTTTCAATTGGAGAAGGGGCTAAACTGTCAGCTAAAGAAAAGGGGTTATACCAGCATTCAGAAAAAAAAAGAATGCTCCATTCCTCCTAACTCCATAGTCTATGTTCAATCAACCCACAGTTAATGGAAGCCCTCCAGTGCTAAGCAATAAACAAACACAGTTGGACAAATAGTCCAAAATCAAATCTAGTATATAAGGTGGACAATACATAGTTAGTTCCATTACAGAACCCTCCCCTGGGAATTGGAGTGGCTTCTGAGCCCATCTCATTACGCACCAGCACCATCTGTAGCCAGCCTGAACCTTATTTGGGAATATATAAAGTACACGGAAAAAATAGAGTAGGAATCAAGAGCCAGAGAATCCTATTTCAAGTTTAAATTTTGCTTGTGAAAGATCATTTGGTTTTGGACTCAGCAAACATTAGGCCCTCATCACTCACAATGAGCTGTGCATGTAGCAGGGATTACTTCAGATCAGAGAGATTGAAGGTAATTGCTACTTTCCACAGGGAGATATCTAGTACTGGTGTGGTTTGAGAGATACAGTAAAGCACCATAAGCTGAACCATGGCATCCCGAAGCAAACTAGGCCCACCTCTGATTGTTTCTCCGTTCCTTGTTTTGTTTTTAAAAAAGTGAATAGTACATTTAAAAGGATACATAATAATAAGAAGAAATTCTTTAGTATGTGGACTAAAAAGGATAAAACTCCCCACATTCTGATATTTAATGCGGATGAATACGTATGTTATATATGTAATATGGATGTCACATATTTTTCCACTAAGAAACTATATGCATTCATTATTATTGTATATGGATCACATGGGTGTTAGAATCCAGACATAAGAACATCAGAGATCAGTGTCCCTTTGCAAGTGTTATTACATATGAGAGAGTAAAGTAAAAAACCCAAGGGCTCTCTGCCCCAGAGAACTACAGTTGAACTAAGAGCCCAAATTTATCTGTTAGTGACTTCAGCAGAATTACTCCTGGGGGATTAATTTATCCTGGGATGTACAGAGATTGCTGACAGTTGACAGCTACATTAACTTCCTTTCTCCATTCAGTGGTTGTGTACGAAAACAGAGAAACATCTTAATATAGCATGAAGAGTTTCTTAATGTGAGTTTGTGAAAGTAAATTACATGGTTCGCTCCAAACAAATGCAACATTATTGCAGTATAGGATTATTCTGCATAGCCTACACAACTATTTTAGGTACTTTAGTGAGTTTTGTAATAAACATCTTTAAGAGTATTTTCATATAATTTTTCTGTGAAACTTAGAAACTCTGGATCATATTCTTAGCTGAGAAGGAGAGAACTTCGTGCTCTGTGTGCGTACTTGATGACAGTAGATGGGTTTCTGTGCTTTAAAGGGATATCTGAGCAAGACGATGCCGTTTCACTGCTACTGCAAAGTTAGGCTTCTACTTTGTCATCTTTGAACGATGCCCATCAGACTTGCTACTAGGTTGGTGGTGCAGACAAAGCTGTGAAGGATACCAGCGCATTTGATCCAAATTCAGTATTGTCAAGTAACCGGACACTGGGCCTCTGCACTTTTAATAATTTAATAATCCCCTGTAATTTACCATTACAGTCCAATAGAAATTACATCAATGCTTATACTCTACTTTTTTTCTCAACATTAGGTTCTGCTCCAGCATAGCTGAAAATTTTTTCCAAGATTTTTACAAGATAAATGCAAAGCAAGTGTCATTTTCTAAAAGAACAAAACCAGCATTCACTGGATTGCTTTTGCCATATTCCTAGGTTGTCTTTTCAGTTCTGACCTTGATAGTTCAAAGTGGGTGATATCAGAGAAATTGGAAGGACACCCAGATATATTTTGATTCTACTGAGTCCTCTCTATGACCATGTGTGAGTGCCAGAAACTGAAGATCTATTTTATCATCTTACTCATATTCTTTAGTATCTTTATGGCATCTTCCCATTAAATGGATTGATTAGTGAGTGCATATGCATTTTCTTGATCACTTTGTGAAATAAAGGATTTTATTTTTCCTAAAGAGATGATAATAACCAAACTGCTAGTAAAATATTAGAGACGCTTTGGAATTTACCTCAAGATCTTGGCACCTATGAAGAGTACGTAAGTTTTTTGCTATTAGGATACTATGTGCTGTTTAAAATATTCTTGCCTTTAACAAGCTAGTTATACAACTGTTACTGATTACCAGATTGTTCTATCTCTGAAAATTGCAAGTTCTTGATTAACCAATGATTTTTTTTCTGAAAATAGTTAGCATTAACTGTTTCATGAAAAAGCACATTTCATTTGTGGTTCTACCTACACAATTCCAGAGTAACTGAAAGATAGCAACATATGCATAATAGTGTAGATTTAAACACTTATAAGAGTCTTGTCCATTTCAACAAAAAATACTGGTATCCTGGGTGGAATTCATCAGAATTTTTACACCTTACTACAATGTTAGCTAAGATTATAGAGCTAGAAGTAAATATAAAAATGTGTATTTATCACAATGCTGTCACTGATGTAACTGTGCGTAGTTAAGTTTTATTACTGGAACCTGTTCAGACAAAACATGGTTTAGTAGAACCAAATACATTGTCATATATATCCAGAAACAAACTCATACTCACAGTGTTAGCAGCTGTATTTTAGTAAAGGGTGAGCGGAAAGTATTTAAAGGTCATAGTGGAGAAGTAATTAAACATGAGATCCCAATAGATACAGTGGCAAAGAGGCCTAGAGTAGTTTTTCGATATTATAAATGAGAGTAGTGTGTCAGAATGCTGTATCTATCATGGCTGTTCAATTTTTTAAAAGATGTTGAAAATTGGAAAAGGTTCAAGAAAGGACCACAGAAATTATTTGGGGGATGGAGAAAATGTCTTATATTGCAAGACTTTGATCTTATGGAAAGAGGACCATATTGAGAGTGTATACACACTTTACAAAATGGGAGATGCCAAGTGCTAAAGGACTTACGAGTGTCTGAGGAAGACATCTCAAGAACAGTGTTCAGAAGACGCAACTAGATAAATTCAGATTAGAAATGAGGCATGCATTTTTAATGCTGACAATGATTAACCACTGCCACCAACTCCAAAGCAAAATGATAGATACTCCCTCTCTTGATGCCTTACAAAGGTTTGGATGCATTTTTGTTGCCCACCACTGTATAGAGGACTGTGCAGACTGTGTGACATCAGATAACGTACTATACAGGATGTCAGTGATCTCACATAGCAAATGTCAAATAAACCTGTGAGGATATGCAAAGAGCTGATGTTGAATGCTGAGTTTGGACAGAACACTTTTCCTGAAAATACCCTGTTACCAGCTCCCCCGTCCATCTCACAGCAATTCCAGCCAGCTGCCTCTGAACAGCAAAAGCCCATGAATGGCAGATAGATGGTCTGAAGACAAGCAGAATCCTGTAGAATCCAGTTTACAAAATATTCTTATGAATTGCAATTAATAGAAATATTTGCTTTAGTAGCAGGTTTTTTCTTTTTAATCTGACATTAGCGCAGATGGAACCTGGTCAAAAGGTTTTGGACTGACTTCTTGAGGAATTTTAAGTTGCCTGGTTTTGCTTTTGCCTGGTGGGAAGAAGTTTCAAAGGGGGTACGCTAAAAAAGAGCCATCGGGAAAAGTAATTCAGGTGTCTTCAATATTTTCGGTATTATCCATTACAAAATAGATAATTTTTGCAGAATTCCTTTCAGCAAGTAATGGAGATCAGTATTAAAGGAATGTTCCTATTAAATGAATGATACTACAGGAATCTGTAGTAGACATACGCTAATGGTTTTGTGGTACAGCCATTCTGTAAAGAAACAAAAAAAAAATCCAATAATATTCACGTTTGTAGCTTAAGGTCTGTTTTCTGGAAAGATGTTTAGTAGTAAAATATAAAATTATCAGAAGAGTTAGTAAGTAAATAATGAGTTGTTAGTTACCATTACTAAACATCAAAATAATTTAAATTATTGTTAACTACTGCAAGCAATCATTTCTTCACTATAAGAAGTTCCAAAACTGTAGACAAAGGTTAATTTGTCAAAAATGCCCCAAGAATAGTCCTTGGCAGTTTTGTAAGCAGTAGTTATAACTGGTTGTGAAGGTGTTTAATACATTCTGCAGAGCTAACACCTCCTTTTGTTCATTTCACAAACTGGCTTCATAGGTGATGCATCTGTTGTGTATTCCAGACTTTTTTTTTGTCCTGGAGGAGTGCAGCTGATGCTTTTGTAATACTCCACATATAGTAACTAAGATTCCTTTCAGAGCCAGGCTTACAAAAGCCTAGTTTTCAATTTTGTCCTGCTAGATCTTTCTTTTGTATGAACTTCCTTGTTTTTCCAGACTTTGAACTTTCTGAATATGAAATACATAAAGCATATGGTTGTGATCTCATCATTTTCATCACAGGAAGACCTCATCCTCCTTTACAATAAAAAAATAAACTCTGGAATAGCTGAATTATTGAACGCATTTGGAACTTAATTAATGATCAATGTCTAAAATGCCTGTAATCGAGTACTTACCCCCATCAAACCACTGTCCCTCTCCATCACCCACTTAACTGACCCTGCAGTTTGGCCTTCTCTATTTATCTGCTCTGTCTGGACAGGGCCATAGAACTTGAAGAGCTATGCTAAAGCTGAGGAGCTGCTGTAATCTTTGTTATATGAATAAGTCTCTAAGGAGAAACAAATACATCTGACTGAGATAGTATGCAGACAAATCTAAAAGGGACAGAATTGTGTTAATGCATAAGGTTCAAAATGGGTCTTTTTAGAAATAGAGGATGAAATACTTCAAGAAAATGCCAGAGACTTGCTGGTATGTCATCAGCTTTCCCCTGCTTCAAGCTGAAGAAGCTGCTATTGAGAGCTTTTGTGTTACTAAAAGAAAATTATTTAATGAAATATTAATGTGTTACAGTGCCTTTCCAGTATATTATGAACCATTAACAAATTAAAACAAAGTAGTCAGTTTAAAGTAGGGTTTGTGACACATTTCCTTTTCTGTTATTTGCTTGTTTATTTTCTGCGGTGGAGTGTGTTGGTTCATAGTTCTGCTGGTCACCAGCTTAATCTGCATCCATCTATTCTGTGACACGTCTCTGTGTATGTGAGTGTCTGTATGTTCAGAAGCACTTAAAGACATTCGCATTTTCTCACTGTTGGATAGATAAACAATGTTTGGTTATATCTAACAGTGTTATTTGTTTCTTTCAGGAAAACAATACTTTTTAAAGTATTGATCAACAGTAAGTGCAGGACTGTCTTCAAAACCTTCCCTGGTATGCTATGTTTGTCCTAATGTAGTACAGGGGGAAAAAAAAAAAAAAAGAGTAGGAGTCTATTTTCCACGTTTCTTTTTTCTGCTTGCTATCGTTTAAAAAGTAGCTTTGAACCTTGTTCATGGCTTTCCCAGATTTTGCTGTTAGCTGCCAAGTCCCTGTCAGATTGAAAATGAAACGGCAGAAAAAAGATTTTCAACATACTTTTTCTGCAATTTTTCCTGTCTTTCACCTCTAATGAAACGACCTTTAACTGCCCCCTCATCCTACACTAAGCAATACAGAGTTTTGTACCTAAATTTCAACTACTTTATTAAATTAGCTACAAAATGGCTATTTAAAAATGAAAACTAAAGTAATTTTAAAAGTGTATATGAATCTTTGCAATGATTGTATATAGATGCATTGCTGAACTTTTTACTTCGGAAATCGCTGCACTTGAGAGACCTTCCCTCTTACTCAGTGTTCATCCAAATAACCATATTTTAATATAACAGATCATTGTAAAGCTAGCCTCATTTAGATTTTACTGTATTTATATGTATATAGTTATCAGTTCATGCTTTAAATCTGTAGTCATTTGCCATTAAATAATTGCCTTGTTATTGGAAAAATGAATTGGCTTAGTTACTTCAGTTCAGTGTTAGGCTCTTACGTCCTAATGGAGTATATATAAAAATTGCTTATTGAAATACACAGTATGAGAAAGTCAGACTTACAGCTCATTCTATTTTTATAACTTACACGGTGTTCAATGCTTTACTCTTGATGAAATGTGCTTCAGTCCCTTGTTGCACTATCTAATCTGCCAGTATTTCTTGCTACATTAATTTTTCCTCTGTATGGTCTTTAATGAAAGAGATGCTCAGCAGCATAAATATCTCTAAAGCTAACAGAAAAAAACCCACCAAAAAACAAACCAAAAAAACAGATGCACAAGGGAACCAGAGGATAAATATACAAGAGGCAGAGTCATAATCACGTCTGAACTACTCGACCCATTATCGGCATGTAGCAAAATACACACTAGAGATTATGTGGGTATCCTCCATGCCCATATGTTCCTGAACTGGGTCAAACTATCTCTAACATTGTAAATATTGGTACAGAAACTATGAGTTTGGAGATATTACAGCTGATACATTGCAATATGACCTATAAGATTCAGGTATGTAAGAACCTATACTCACATAGCATACCTGATTTAATATGACTGTGATGATTATCAAAATATTTAACAGGACTTGTTAGAGCCGCTGCACAGAGCATGATTAGATACAGCAGTTTTGCTCATTGAATTACACCAATGTATCTCAACCCTGACTCTTCACACCACCAGCATTACAGTCTGGGACATCTCAAGAAAAAAATTCCACAAACTTGATGGTGGTGTTTTTCATGTCAGTAAAAGTTTAAAAGCTTACAGGATGTGATAACAACCTTTTAGTTTCCTTTTCTACTTGTAAGCTACATCAGAGCATTCATCTTAAGTTTAGAAAAATAGAATATCGTGTAGGCCTGGTAAATGGTCTTCCTGAGTATCTTTTTCTAGATAGTGTTTAATTAAAAAAAAAACAAGGTAGAATATGTGCAGTGATGGTGCAAGGAGAAACTTCAGTAAATGTAAAAGAACGAAAAGCAAATCTCATTCATAGCATTGTTTTGATATACTACTTAGCTGATAAATCTACACTGGGCCTCTTTTTTTTGTTTGGTGTTGCATTTGAAAGATTTTCCTGGTTCACTGGATGTTGTTCTCTGTCATTTTAGAATCCTTTAGAAGATGTTTTGCCTTTTGTATTATGAAATGTCTTGTATGAAGCTCCAAGAAGCAGTAATGAAAATATAAATAATTTTTGATACAGCAAATGACTCCTTGGATTCTCAAATGTGATTCGCTTGGTAGAAATCAGGCTGTGAAGATTAAGTGTTTCCAATGAACAAGGATAACATTTGGGCTTGGTTTCATCTTCCAGTCTGTATTTTTATCTGTTTGTTCTGCAGACAATGCAGTGCTACTGACTGGTTAATTATTATTAACATGAACACAAGACCCTGCGAATTAAATATTGAACAGCTTTTGAGGTTTCGGGACCACAGGAAAAACTGAGATAAGGAAAAAACCTTTCTTGTACTTTTCTCATTACTTTTGAGAATTTGGCTCTTACTGCTGATTTTCTGCTTGGGAGATTTTTGAGGCATGCTTCAAAAAATCAACAGGTATGAGAAATAGGAGTATGTGAAAAATAGAAGTTAAAACATCTTTCCATGGTGCAGGGGAGGTATGCACAAGCATTATGCTACACAATAGTCAGAAACAAAAAGCTGGATGATGTACTTATAATTTACTTTGATGAGGACCTCTGCACAGTGGGGCTGCCCCAAGAGCTGTTCCAGGAAAAATTGCAACTCATTGCTTCATAATGATGAGAAATAAGAAGCATTTTACATTTAATGCATTTGTCTTAATCTCCTTCTTCCCTTGATCGTTTACTAAATTTTGCTGGGTCCTAGGCCCAGAGTTATTATACGTGATAGAGGCTAAAAATGCAGAAATGATAAGGAAGAATGTACACATACGGGGTGGGAAGCTGGCCCTATGGCTGGAGAAGGCTTCCTGGCCTCACAAAAGTGATCTTCCTGAGTGTTTACAGTGAATGTCGGATCTGAGCAAAAACCCTGAGCTGAGCCATGGGTTTACCTAAAAATGTAAATAAGCCTTTACTTGGATTCTGTGCATCTTCAAATAGTGACAGATAGTGCCTTTATTCTAAACCATTGTACCATTATTGGTCTTTTGTGTACCTCCAGAGATGTCCTCCGAGGCAGTAGTGCCCATGGCCAGAAGGTGCAGCACCTAGAGTTACTTCTCTTCTTGCTTTTCTTTGTTCCTGTCTATGTTTTTACCTTTGGAGATTTGCTTTAATTAGCATGTACTAACAAATGCTTCTTGAGGAGGAAAGCAGTCTGGTACAAGTTTGGTTAGACAAATGAATACAGCAAAATCTTTCTCAAGATCAACTACAGAGAGCCAAGATACGGAGAACTGTAGATAGGGCATAGGAATCAGGGTACTGGAGATCAATTTCTTCCTACGTCATTAACTCACAGTGAGTGCCCTTAGATGTACAAAAGATCACTTCTGCTTCCATGTGTGTGTAAATGGTCTTGCTGATTGTTGGCTACTTCTGTGAAGTGTTGTGATGAATACAGATCATTACAAAATAATAACTAACTAATGATAATGTGTTTTTGAAGAATCCTAGTATAATTTAAAAATGACTTCTTTAAATCTTTATGCACTCATACCCACAGGGTTCAGAAGGCTAAAGAGATCTTTCAATAAATGGCTAGCCACTTATTTACTGTTCCAAAGTACAACATGTCAACACATGGCTTAACAGCATTCCTAATATCTATACTCAGATGACTTATGTATAGCTATTTGGAACCCATATTTGGCATCTGTCAGAATATAAAGGCAAAGTAATATTTTTTTAAACTGGGGAATCTGACAAAAATTTGGTGGAATCTAGTGTAAGCTTAAGAGATAGAAAGTTTCCATCTTGAAAATGATTTTTAAAAAATGCATTTTATCAACTTTTTGGACTCTAACTTGGTGCTGTAGAATTGCCCTTTTGCGAGGTATGCTTCAGATTTACTCCCACATCCATTGGCCTCAACACTCCCCATCCTCCCTTGCCCTTCACTACAGAGATCTCAGTGGCCTTTGCTGTGTTCTATCTCAGATTGATAAACTGTCCCTCCTTCCAGCTGTCATCTTTGGGATTATCGAGTAGGTCAAGCTTTTGTAATTCAAGAGTATCTCTGCTTTGTGATAATTCTATCACCACATAAAAGCAATGAAGATATAGTACTGCGGTAGCATTTACTGCTCTGCATGCATCCCTCTCCGTGTTCAGAATCAGTGGCACTGGTAACAAAGGTGAAAACAATATCAATAATATAAAAAGTAAGTAAATGTATTCCCAGACAGAATACGCTAGTCGCTGTTCTAGTAAAGCATCTCAGAAGATTTCCTGAAGATGAAGCGTGTATTTCAGGTTTACCAGCTATAGTGCAGACTTGATGGTTGACTCCTAAGCTTGAAGGCACAGCTGTGTTTCATGTATAATGCCTACATTATGGCACTATAAAATTTCTCAAAACAGAGGTTGAAATTAAAGAGACTTTTTATGGCTTTAGGTGGGAATTTTCTAGCTGTTTTACCACAGTAGTTCTGTACTAAGGCGTCAGTTCAGCTGGTAATTGAACTCGCTGTTCCTTCAAGAATGGTCTGTTTTTTCTTTTTCTCTTCTTACACTTCTACACAGTATTTTGCCTTGTAATACTTTCATTTTTCCAAGAAGTGTTAGAAGTTGAACTATCTGAACTGTGCAAATGTGGGCATATGATCTAGAAAAATGCTTTTAAAGAATGCCTTTAAATATTACATGGACATCGAGGAAGTAACTTCTCAGTGTTCTAACCTATTGACAAAACCAAGAAGCAATAATTCATTTGTTTCCTCTCTGTTGTTAAGATCTAAACAGGACCTGTGGTTGGCTGATCAGATAGGGCTTGGAAAGCACGTAATGACTAGTAATATTTTTTGTATTTTAATAAAACCAGAATGACTGTTTTTTCCTTATTTACTGTGGCAAAGAGTTATAGTGGTACTTCTCTTTATTTCCTCATCTCTCATTCAAAAAGGAATTAACAATTGAGAGAATGTGATAATTTTTTATGTTTACCTTTGTCATGTTTTATTTTCAGCTATATGAATTTTATTATTCTATTACATTGATGGTATATGTATATTTTCATTTTGAAGGCAATAGGGAAAGCATGAGGTATTTCAAAATGTATTTAACATGGCTTGAACTAACACTATAAAATGTCTTATCTCCTAGACAGATGAACTTCCCTTTGACAGCAACTAATTACAATTACGCTAGGAATACCATTGGGGGTATTCATTGTTTAGATAGTGAATTAGTTTCCTGAATACTCATGAGTTAGAGAAAAGTGGGCCTTCTGCCCCAAACTAATCTGGTTGAAGGTCAGTTCATCCTCTGCCAGGAATCCTGATTGTGGAGCTTGAAAGATTTTTGACCTTTGATGTGATATTTAGATCTGCCATGTGAGTTTGTTACCCAGATCATGGCCTTCAGTTCATCCCAAGGAATCATCCTTAGTCTCTTTACGTAGACTCTCCTGGGGCCAAAGGGTTTTAAATACTCATTGTTTGGTTTGCAACCAACCTGATCCACCTTCCTTGGGGTAATATCCAAAACCACAATTATGTGCTCAGATCAAAGTGATCTTTCTCTGCCTTCTTGGGATTGCTCTAACAAAATTAAAACATGTCCAGAATCAATACTTTCTCTCCCAAGTCTCCCATCTGTGACCAGGGACTCTCTTAGTGACACCTGGAGCTCCGGTAAGCCAAAAGAGCCACATTCTCTCAAACTAGCCTTTAGGCAAGTTCTTCAGAGCAGGGAACATTATCTACTTATCTACATTATCTGCCTTTGCATTGAACTTACTCCTTCCTGCCTGCCTTTGTGTGGGCTACAGCACCCTACTGTCCAGGATCCTAAACTGGAAGAGTAAATGCATTTGTTAAAGATGTTCATGATAATCTGCATTAATAAGATAAATTTTAAGTCTTACCCAGTCCTTTTATGGCTGCAAAAACTGACTGGTTCACGAGGAGAGAAAAAAAAAAAAAAAAGAAAAAAGGTATTCACAAGTCCTACTTTTTTTAACAAAAACCTTCTGCTCTCAGCAAATCAGAAGTTCTCTAGGAATACTGTCAGAACACCTTATTGTGGCACCTCTGCTTTAGGCCAAAAGTGCCAGGGCAAAGGCATCTGAAAATATGAGTTTTTTGAAGAGAATACTTTTAATCCTTAAAAGTGATCATTTCTAGGAATAGGTAAAATTTAAGGCTAAAGCAGGAAGGATTACAGATTTTTTTGAACGTATGCCCTTTGTAAACTCAAGCTATTATTTTCTAAAGGTTAAAGTATTTTTGACACACAACACTTGCTTCATTCAGCAGCTTGCCCTACAGTGGCTATGTCTAGATTTGGATGATCTGTTTCTGGAACTTTAAGGTCAAACTGGTCTTTCCAAAATCTGAAGGGAAGGTGTCGATGAATATATCATCCAAGGAAAGCTCTAGCCAAATAGGTTGTGCAAATGGCCAGACAACCTAGGTCAGTTTTCAACTGAATGACTTTTTTCTGTGCTGTCAAAATACATGACATTCTGTAGGCCTCTCTAACCATGGAGCTCATTCATTTCTGAAACTTGGGGTCTGTGAAAACTAGGCTACTGATTTAGTTACTGGCCCTGAAGTAGACATAAAAAAAAAAAAAAAAAAAGCCAAAACCAAACAAACCCAACCCAAAACAAACAAACAAAAAACCTCTGGAGTTTTCCTACATCAATATTGATTTTTCCAGAGAGTACCCTATAGCAAAATTACTGGCAGACTCAAAGAGAGACTAAGCACTGTGCATAGGTAACTAATGCTTGATCATATGAAAATCTACATGTCATATGCATGAATTCCTAGAGAAATTATTTTGAGCAGTGTTCTGAAAGTGTTGTTTGTTTAGTTTACGTGCTACAAGGAAACAGCATCTCACAAGCGATTATTGGAAAAGCTGAGATACAATGAATGAACAGAGCCTTATAATAAAACTTCTTATTGATATAGATGGGCTTATTCTGATTTTTTTTCAAATTCTAAAATCAGCTTTTCTTCAAAAATAATTTAAAACATTACTTCATAATGACATGTCAGCCATAGTTTTACATATACTGTAATACGCTTCCTAATATTCCACAATTTCTGGCCATGCCTGGATATATTGAAGTGCCCTTAGCTTTGCCTCAGGCCTTTAGTACCTCCAGCTGTTATATTATTGGCTGATTTACTGGGAAAATAAAGAGTAGAAATACATAAATGAACATTTCTGTTGCCACCTAATCAGCAGAAAAGAGATTATTTTCTCTCTCTGAAGCAGCAGATTTTTTCTTTTATAAATATGGAACATTTACGATCAGCAGCAGTCTTATGAGCTGACAATGTACTGTAGTCTGAATCTTTTCAGAATTACACTTAAAATACAGTTGTAACATAATTAGTAAAATGAATTTATGCCTTAAATAACCAAAATTAAATTCTGTAACTGCAGTGCAAATTATTTAGGTGAATTAAACTTGGATATCTTCCCCCTGTTCAGTATTTAATTGCAGTAAACTTGATCTGAGTCCAGGATGTGCGTTTAAAAAAAAAACGAACCCTTGACATCACTCCATATCAAAATGTTTTGGTAATCATTCTGTTTAAATAGTAACATTTTATTTTTTTAAGCACTTAGATTCTTGATCTGAATCCATATTCATGGATGTCTGCTGTAATCCACTTTACCACTTAATGTTGCAATTCAAATGTTCAGTAAGAAGCAAAGCCCTCCAGAATAAAGCATGAATATTACCATGTGGGGCTGTAAAGAGAAGACTATTAGAATATATCACCAACACACTAGGGGACCATTTAGTGCACTGCTCTAAATACATCATTTAATTACAATGGAGACATTACTTCATGTTTCTACTGATGTAAGTATTATTAGAATTCATGATATTCGCAGGCTACTGTGGGCCATTACATTGGCCATAAGCTATTCCATAAGATTTACTACTAAAGGCCCGCAAGGGTATTTGAGCATTCATGGATTCTGTGGCAGTAGGCTTTTATCTAAGACACATAAGTGAGGGACAACCGAGTTATTATCTCTAAGAAACATAGCTTAATATTTTGGATTCTAAAGGTTAAGGTACCATAAATCCTGAATTACTCTGAGATATCACATAAAAAGACATTTTTATTTTATTTTACTCTACTCTGCCTCTTAAAATATTTTATGATGGCAGTTTCTAGAGTTGTACCATGTTGTTTACATTCAGTCCCTGGATGCATCGAAAACACTGACACAGCATTTCCTTTAAACTGCTGTAATGGAGGCAAAACACATGCAGGGGATATTCCCCCCATTTCTGCACTCTCACACACGGCATTCCGGGTGTGATTAGTCTGTCACCTTGATTTGATGAGAGTCACTGCAGACTCTCCTAGCCCATTGAGGGCCTTGTTAGTGAACTAGTGGACAGTGTCTGGCAGGTCCTGCTGGAGACAGTAGGTCCACTGTGCATGAGGATAAGTAAATAGAAATCTCTGTCATTTTAAAGCAGATAGCTTGAAATTTTCAGAGACTAAATATTCTTCTGCTAAAGCTGATAATGTAAAAAGAAGTGTGACATTTTCTTCTCTAGATGATCTACAGACCTCTAGCAGTACATGGGTTTCGCTGGCTGTTCAAATACCTTTTGTAATTGTAACAGTAAACAAGCAGCTTGCATTTAATGCTGCTCCTTCAAAATGATACAGACTTCCTATGTTATCATTAGGAGTTGTTACGTAGTTTCTTTATGTACATAACCACAGCTGTACCACATTTCATGCAAATATCACATCACATATTATGAAGAAGGATGGGTCAGTTTTTCAGCCGGACCACATCAAGTGTCGCTGACGCAGTGCAGAGCTGCCAGCCAGGGCAGCTCCCTGCACTCTTGACGGACTGGATAGCCAGATCATGTCTATGTGGCTGCTGCTCCAGTGAGGGGTGCTGAGCATGTCGCTGCCTTTCCTGGCAAGGAGCTCAGTGTAAGCAGACAGGTCTATGATGTGCCAGTTCAAACATCAACAAGTGGTTCTTTGGTGCCAACCCGGAAAGTTGCGTAGTTAGTTAGTCAGTCTGCCTTGTTTCATGATTGGACATTGAACTTTGTTGATTTACGTGCATAGTACTGGGTAAATTATCCTTGACTAGTTTCTCGAACATTGGACAAAGCCCAAGAATGTTTTCTGTAACAATCTTAAAAACACATGCACAAATTATCTTAGAGTTCATCGTATGTTAGTATTGTTTCAGGAAAGCTAGAAAATCAGAGAGGTATCTGCTTGTAAATTCTCCAAGACAAGAATTATCCTTCTTCTCCATGCCCCACTTTCTTTTCCCTTATAAATTCTGCTTTTTTTCTTGAGCCTATTTATTGCTAGAGCTTAAGAAATAATAATTAAAAAGAGGGAGTCCTTTTTGCAGTTTTGTGGCTATCATGATGCTTGATGAGAATTTTCCCTCCACAAGACAAAGAGACAGAGAGAGATTGGTCTAGATGTTAAATAAACAATGATCTTGGTTTTGGTTTTTGCTGTTCTGATGAAAATAGAAGGTCTAGGCATTACATTTGTTTTCTGTTAGTTTTACCTAGTGCCAACTACCCATCCCACCTTAGTTTATTCTGTGTGTGTTCATGGCTATCTTAAAGAAACAGAACTGTGTTTGGCTGAAGAATCAGTTTAGATCCAGTGAGCTGGTTCTACTTTTTCATGAACAGCTTCGATCCAATCTTCTATCTGAGTGTATTCGTGAAGCCAGAGACTTCACAGAAGTCTCTGTTTTCTCTCGGGCTGCTCTAGAACCGGTGCAGGGTTTGGGTGTGGCGAGGTGCCCCTATCATGCCAGCAGTATGTGGAGTGCCATAGAGCAACTGCTTGGGTTGCCTTTTGTTCCAGTAGTTGAGTCTGCTGAGAACTGAAATTGATTTTCCTTATGTTAGCATGCGACGGCTCTGCCCCTTGACCCTCTGCCAGTGAGCGTGGGGGGCACAGAAAGGCTGCAGCTTTGCAGAAGCAAGCAGCACTACACCTCTTCTCACTAGCACATTCTTCTTCCAAAATTATTCTCTCCCCTGTGCTTTTCCTTTCTACCTTTTTCTGCTCTTTGCACTGATGCTGGATTGTCACATAAATATTTTGTATGCGTGAAACAATACTTTTTTTTCTTGCAATAGCATAATATTTTTAAAAAGTAGCAGAAGTAGTTGATCTGTATTCATGAACCAGATAATACTGCTGAGTGCAGTCAAGCACACCTCCAGCAATTGGTAGTATGGGCCATCTACTCTACACCATTATTTCTGTGCAGCTTAATCCCATATAAAACATCCTGTTCATATGTCACTTTTGTCAGTGATGCAATGATATGTAAAACTGAGGAAAATGAACAGTGACTACAACTGTAAAAGCAAGCTCAGTGATGACCTATTCACACTCTTGGATAGAAAGACCACTGCTCACACTATAAATATATTTTGAAAGTGATGAAATGCATATTTTGCTAGATGAGCCGGTTGTTTTAGTCCCCCTTTCTCAAAAATGTCAGGTGTTGGTAATTCCTTCCCTCCTCCTCAGTTTTGGTGCTCCAGTTAACTCGTTTTAGCTTATATCCTACTGCTGGCCAGGAGACTAAACCCCACAGGAATGATGTCACTTCTGTGATTAACCCAGTTCTCCAACATCATGTTGGGTTATTGGGATCTTGAATCTGAATTTGTCCCTATCTGTATGGGATTTTTTTCTTTATTTTGAAATTCTGCAAAACATACAAGTAGATCTATACCAGAATATTAAAACATGCTCAAGGCTTTTTGCATGTTAGGGAGAAAAGAGACAGAATGTGTTGTGAGGAAGAATAAGCC
>NW_010395708.1:0-7168 GCF_000710305.1 Buceros rhinoceros silvestris | reverse complement strand
CTCTTTCCTCTGAGTATGTGCGAGTTAAGAGCTCAGCAAGACTGTTCCTAAGGTTCACGTTTTAACTCAAAAGGAAGAGTCAGGTCTGGCAGTTTTGTAGTTGCTGAAGGCTCATAGCGCTTTTTGCAAGAGATGTGGCATTGCTTTTCTGTGTCCTTATTATCTTCTGTACTCTTGTAATTACAACCTGTGTGTTTGTGTTTTCTCTGTAGTTTCAGGAAGATTTGTTTCTCATAATATTCCCCATCACCACCCACAAAAAAAGAATTGGCGTAATGTATGTCTACAAGTTCTTTACCAGAGATGCTTACATGTCATTAATTAGAGAAATTATTTTCTAATCCTCTACAGACTGTAAAATACTTTTTATCTTTTGATAGGCTTAAAGACACCCTATGAATACAAGATTTCACTTATTTAGCTGTTCTTATTTTTAACAGTAGGGTAATAAAGGAGTAGTGTTTTCCCCTTTTGGGGAGTTAAATGGAATGTAACTACAGTAAAGAACAAAAGTGTATATCTATATGCATTGATAATAGTTACAATTCTTCTTCTTTGCTGTGCAGTTTAGAGGGTTGCCATTGCCATTCTTATTCAGAACCATTCACAGGGAGAAAAATTACATTGCAAACCAGATGTAAGAAAAGCAGAAAAAAAATGGGGGGAGGGGGAGAGAGCAAAAAAAGAAGAGTGCAAGAACATTGTGTCACCTCTTAATGCATCTTAAATAGAAAGAGAATGTTTTTCAACAAAGAGGGCATGATGCGGACTTTACATACCGTCTCTTGCACAAGTGCAGTTCTAGATTAGAGTAATATGAGCTCCACCCCTGTACTTGACAGAATATGTAGATATTTGCAGATTTCAGAGCTCTGTGATGTAAGAAGTTCAGGCTGTACAGGAATATTTCATTCCAAAAGACCACTTTTCAGGTTGTAAAGGTAATCAGAATAGTCATGAGAGCTAGATCATTTTTATTATTATTATTATTGAGGATGCAACAACTTGGCTGCGTTTGTGCTCTACTCCCTCTGTTAGCTTTCTCCATTGGCTAAGCAGCAAAAGAAGAGAGTGGGTTGGGGAAGTTAAGATTCTCCAATGGTGGGGAGAAGGCACACAAGCAGTCAAAATAAAGGTCTTTACCTGGAGTGGGAGAATGAGAAAGACCTCACTGATCACATCATAGTTCTGGAAACAAACCAGCAACGACTGAGGACCTAGGTGATAGCTCTTCCTCTCCTTTGAGTGACTATGGGGACTTCTGGAAATCAAGCAGCTAGGAGTTTGTGAAAGCAGCAATATTCATCATTTAGAAAAGCAGTAATAGTTTTGACTATGTTTTCTCTACCCCATGCTGTCTACTTGTCTACTTCACCCCCCTCCTTTTGTATATAGTGCTTTCACTTTGGGTGCTACCCATACATCCCTCTGGCCGCCTTTATGCCTTCTTTCTTTGTTACTCTTATCCTGCATTTGAAAGTGCGTCTCCTTCTTCTTCTTCCCCAAAGGATCTTATGCCATTTGTCACTCTCACCCTCTTCCCTGCTTGTTTGTTACGCCTGCCATTATTCCCCGTCCTGTCAGTGCAAATCACTGGTGCCCAGACTCTCTGGCTCATTCCAATGGCATTCTCCAAGCCCTTTTCTAAAAAGTATTGTTATGTGCCTCCATTGAACACGTGAGTTATGTAAGTTTTCCTTCAAGTAGCCTCTAAAATGTTGCTATGGAAGAGTATACTTGGAAGAGCTGCTTTTTTCCTGATTACAAGGAACTAACCATTGGTGAGCTGTGTGTTCTGCTCTGATAACAGCTGTAAATTTGAAGGGTGTTGTCTTTTCCAAATATTTCCATCCAAGGACCCCTGAAAAAGCTGAACCTTAGACTCTGTTATCATTGACAGGGCAGATATGTTAAACTACAGCATGCACCTACATTTTATTTGAAAGCCGGCTAAGATGCTAACTTGGTGGTACAGATTCAACTGTCCAGTGTCGCTCTGGGTAGAGAAAGTAGGATGATTTAAGGGCCTCTATAGATGTCTATGTTTTCTGAGTTTATTTTTTTCATCACATGTGGCTCATTTCCATTCTCTTTAATTAGAGTCTAAGATATATCTAAGCTTGAATGTGGCCTCTTACTAACCATGGCGTCTTCTGTTTACCTGTGTATGCAGTAAACATGAAAATGCAAAAGGATTAGCTAGCACAGGTAGCACTAGGCTTTTGCAATACCTCTGTGTTCATGCAATCAAAATAAAAAAGACTGTATACAGAGTTCTCCTACTGTAACTGTATGTAGGAACAGGAGTTGAATCTTTAGAGAGAGTATTGAGCTTGTACCTATGATGGGGATGCTGCTCCCTCCTCTCTCTCTCTCATTCTGATTTTCTTTTAATTCTTCTCTCTTTAGGTGTTTTCTGCTACACATTCATAAAAAGTGCAGTGTCTGTCTCTGGAGTTAGATTATTATATGTAGTATAAAATAAAGAACATAGAAAATCCTACATGTTACAGTCAATAATTTCATCAATACAAAAGATGTCCAAGAAATCATTATGTTTAACTTCCATATTTTTTCCCTGTTGTTCTATGTTCATCATATTCAAAAGAACCTATAAACTGCATAAGCAAGAATGAAAAATCACTGTGTTAAGGAGCCTAGTTTTACGGATGATCCACCCCACTGCAGGAAGGTGTACCCTCTACCTTTGTAGGGGATTCGTATTGGGTACCAATATGCATAATAATTCTAGACAACAGAAGTGGTGCACCATGAAAAAAATGTCACGCAGGATAAACTGCATCTTAGGGCAAAATGGCAATGTACAAGTTTTATGCACCGTTTCAGCCTTACCTTGGCTATGAATGGTGTTTTTTGCATAGAGTGATTTTTAAAATATATTTTAGCATAAATAGATAATAGAATTTAATACTTAAAAATTGAAATCCTTAGACAATATAAGATCACACCAGTCTATTAATTGCTTGGTAATTATACCAATTTAAATTGGCCGACAGTCTTAGCACCAAATGGAACGAGAGAAAGAAGCAAAAATGCCTCTACCACAGTTCAAATAGTATCTTGAATTCTGTTAACCATAATATTTTGGGTAGAATTCTACACCTATTAAACTTAAAAATAGTGCTATTTTGTTTTCTTTTCTTTTTCCATTTTTATGTCCTTGCCACATCCGGTCTTATTTCAAATTGCTGATTCTTGAAGAAACAAAAGTAGAAACCACGTAATTGGTATTCAATTCCCTAGAGAGCACAGAACTGGCCTTTGGGGGCCAGATGAGACCATACTTTCAAATGAAGCACCAAGCAAAATGTCTACAGATATTCTGCTGTTTCCTGTTATATCCCGTTACCTCTTTTCCTACTGCTAGAGCTCAGCTTATGAGCCTGCCCTCAGTAAATTATAGGAAAAAACACTTTCTTTAGATGCCATTCCTCTGTATGCACTCATGTCTCCAAGGCTTAAGATCTAACAATCCTCTAACAACTTGGCCTGGAAAGATGAATAGCTTTTAAAACATTGTGTAGATTGTATTAATTGGGAAGGGAGTAATGGGTTTAGAATAACTGGAACGGTATTTAAACAGCTTGATTACAAGGATTATCACATGCACATTGAATTAGACAAATCCAGGGAAAGGAGAATAATTTCTGCCTTTCCTGCACATGCATTTAAAGTAGAAAAATGTAGAACTAAAAGCAAATAGCACAACCTGTTTTAATCAAAGTAGTCTAGCAAGAAACAATCAATTAAAGAACAGTCTGATTCTCTGTGACATCAATGTATGAAAATCTGTTAGACGCCAGATTGTGTCTCAAGACACATATGATGAACTGAACAAAATGACCTGCTAATAGCTTTTACGGGTAATAAATGCATCATGTTATTGGTAATTCTGCAGATGGTAAATCAAGCTAATATCCAGGCTGAAACAAGCTACTTGTTAAATATACTTCAAAAATGTTCCTCCTTGTTATTCCATAATTGTATCACACAGAAAAATAAGATGATTGCTACTTATTTTTAAGCATTTTAAATCAAGATGTGTTTCAACACGCAGACATTTTAATTTTCAAATTCTTTAGAGAGAACATTTTTCTGACTGATCTGAGCTTTTGAAGGACAGCTTTTGTATTCAGATTAGCAGCCCTACATAAACTGTTAGATATAAATGTTCTCAGCTTAATTGTTTAACATGTATTTTGCAAGAGATTTCACAATATCTAATGTTAATCTGAAGCTGCTCTTTGGATGCAGGACTTTCTGTTGTACAGATGTAAGCCATTTCCAAATGTGGAATTTGTGATTTCTAGATTACGAGATCTTGCAAAAAACAGAGTTAATCAATCTGTAGGAAACAAGACTTATGTGTATGCACATCAGATCTAA
This sequence comes from Buceros rhinoceros silvestris, assembly GCF_000710305.1. Classification (NCBI taxonomy): domain Eukaryota; kingdom Metazoa; phylum Chordata; class Aves; order Bucerotiformes; family Bucerotidae; genus Buceros; species Buceros rhinoceros. Next base: position 2,761 of record NW_010395708.1, on the reverse strand, counting down.
ATTTGGTATATATTAAATGATTCAATCTGTACCGCTAAAAAAAGACTAATTCTGTAAAGAACATAATGAATTTATGCACCAAATCCCATATCTATCCGGAGCGGAAAAATTGTCAAAATGTCGGCTCAAAAAATATTGATGTAAGATGGATATCCCGCCAAAATCTCACTCAAAAATGGCAAGTGAAAGAAAATAAGTAAACCCAAAAAACTTATTCCACCTCTTCATGCCAAGGATTTTACAAAATTGAATAGTCTATACTTTTTGTATTATTCTCTGTCAGTTTTTAATAACAAAAAAGTAAATTAATTTTCTGAGTAGCGATTATTTACTGGAGAAAAGCATCTACTAGCAATAATACATTGTATTTTTGTGGCTATCCAATTCAGTATTTATCCACAACAAATTCAAACAGATGTTCGATGCTCAATTATTATAGTATCTGTTAAAAAGTGGTTTTGACAGGCTAATTCATCAGGAAACTAGAAAATGTTTGGAAAACATTAATAAAACTTGAAGGTAACACCTTAACATGTTAAATACTGCAAAACCACTCAAGAAACTGAGAATCACAGGTAGCAAAAAGCAAATATGATGAGGGAACAAAATCAGAAAGACTTGTATTGGGGAATCTTTTGAACACACTGCTTTTCCCAGATCCTTCTGAAAGCATTGTGGCCTTGACCCCTTGCTTTAGTTTTAATTCTGCATTCTTGCATCAGATTTAGACAAATTAATTACAACTTTTGTTACTCACCATATTTGTTTCAGCCACATCTCCTCTCACTACCCCACATTTGAGCTAATGTGTCTTGCTTGAGTGTATAATGGCTCTTCTCAACAATTGAGTATTGCCACCAAACTTGTAGAACTGTTGATAAATGCTGATTAATCATAACAGTATCAAGGCTTTATTTAAATTTTTTAATTAATTTGTTCAGCACTTCATGATCTGTTGTGGTCTTTTTCGGTGGATACTGAAATCAAATTATCAGTGAAGAAGCTGGGCAACGGGACGTTCTGGCAATCCCACTGCAGGTGCAGTTTCTGTTCAAAGAAAATAAGTGGTGGTCACCAGTGTAGGCAGGATATGAAGAAGTGGATGAAGCTGCATCAGTGGAAGGAAGTTCAGGTTGGACACTAGGAAGAGGTTCTTCACTGAGAGGGTGGTCACTCACTGGAAAAAGCTCCCCAGGGGAGTGGTTGTGGCACCAAGCCTGTCGGAGTTCAAGAAATGTCTCAATGACGCTCTTAGTTGTATGGTTTAGTTTTAGATAGTCCTGCAAAGAGCAGAAAGGTGTATCTGATGATCCTCATAGGTCACTTCCAACTTGAAATATTCTGATTCTAAAATAACTAATCATTTGAGGAAATTGGGACCTCCTTGAACAGGGGTTGCTTTCAAAATATTAATAATTCATTGTGAGATATTGTCACATCTGTCTGCATATGCAACGTGACTCTGAGAAAACATCCTGTGTTTTCGTATATGCTCTCACGACTAATTTTTAAAGGTTTTTGAATGTTTAGATGTAAACACACCATTATTTAGTATACATACGAGACAAGAACTGGTAAAAAATTGAGGAATTCCACATGAATGACTCTGCTTCCATCCTTCCCCCTTCAGCTCCCATCTGCTTGTTTCAAATGGGCCAACAATTCTTTACATTTCCATGGAAACTGTTTTGTATATTAAAATGGGCAATAACTGAATTTAAAACTGTAATGATAAAGTCAAGAGTTACTGGGACAGTGCTCCTCCTCAGTCATAAAAATTGTATGAGAATCTTTACTTGAGATTCACTTAGTACCATCTTGGAAAGGGGTTTGGCTCTCAGCAAATACTCGTTCATTGACACTTCATCATTATACCTTTGACTTCTGACACAGTGCCCATCTAAGGTTTTATATTATGGTAAATACCGAAAAAAATCCAGAACAGGCAGCATGGTGAAGACAGTGTTTTTCAGCAGAAGTCCTCTCTATGCAATTTTTATTCAGTATAATATAGTAGTTGCCAGAGGCACTGTGCAAGCACACAAACTTACTGTTGCAGCCCAAAAGTGCTTAAAAAGCTTAAGGGTATTAAGATGGAAAGATCTATCTTTCCATCTTAACTGACAGAGGTAGAGTAACCTCTGTGAGGCACTATCTAACTCAGAGTGAGGTCTGACAGTTCTCAGTATGGAAAATACATGTATGAGAGAAAAAAAAACAGGGGAAAAAGAAAAGGAGGTAGCTGAGAAATGAATGGGATGTTGCCTGTAGCAGGATTTGTTTCTGACCACATATTTCACATTTCTTCTCCATTAGGATTGTCATACAAAACAATTTTCTGGAATTTCTAGAAAGCACCCATACTTCTAAAAATACCTTCTCCTTTCAGCCATACACCACTTTAGGAACAGTAGATGGGCCTAGCAGAAATTTTTCCCAGATAATCAGCTCTTTTGTTTCTTCAAAAACAAATAAAAGAAAACATTTTGCTCCTCTTTCTTTTACAATAACTAAATAATAAATGTTCTGTAATAATAATTCTCAATTAATCGGTTTTATGTGTTTAAAAGCAAGAATCAGCTTTCATCATTCCATAGCCAGTGTTGCAGCCCTTAGAGTTGTCCATACTCTGGGTACTGTGGCATTTAACTCAAAGAACTTAACTTTAAAGCTTCTGTTTGCTCTCTGGGTGATCAGAAGAGGGAAATCATGTGTCATATATATTGAGAAATTATATTTTTTATACTAAAATTTATTTAAA
>NW_010395707.1:113450-114905 GCF_000710305.1 Buceros rhinoceros silvestris | reverse complement strand
CGGTTCCTCCATGTTGAACCCAGGACATGGGGAGAGTGATGGCTTTATTTTGACTAACATATAGAACAGATTTCTTGCAAGATAGCTCTAAGGCCACCAATTTACCGCCTTCTGCTAGCTAATTCTGTATGCTTCTTCCATTGCAAAACACTATTCTTCTACTGAATTCTAACATATGCTTTGTGAAATTAAATACATTCAGAAGGTCTGTCAGAAGGAAAGGTTTAGCTGTTCAGAAGAATTGGTGTAATTTCCCTGTAGTGTGTGAATCCTCCACTTGTTTCTAGAACAACATCAACAAAAATAGATTTCCAGGTCTTCAGCATGCCTTTTTTATTGTTTCTATATGCTTCTATATACCACAAACATAAATAGAACTGTAGGTTTTGTCTTAAGATATGCAGGCAGGAGTGTTTTGGCTCAGGATTGGTAGCAGTGGTACATTTCCTGTGCCAGATGTTTCAGCTGCATCGGCGATTCCTGTCGCCATCCCTAATCCAGCTATAAGGTTCTGGGGCTTCCAGGGGTGTTACTGAGCTAAACCAAATCAGGCACTTTTTATCTTCTGTTAAAGTCAAAAGAACCATGAGTTCCTTGGGGTGCTTTTTCCTGTTTTATAAACGTGCACTGTAAATAGTGATGCATATAAATCAACTCTGTGAGCACTACATATTTCATTAAATACAGTCAAATTGTGGGTTAATAGACGTTCCAAGTGAAAATATTATGGTATCTCATTGCATATATTGTAGATTTAATGTAGTGTGAACAATAGTAGCTTTGAGCCATTGTAAATCCCATCCGGACATCGCCAACATAGTTCAAAATACAAGGAGGGAAATCTCAAACATTGGATGTGCTCATATGGCCACTGTGCACATGCGAGGCATTCTTTCATTGTTTTTAAAATAACAGTGTAGCTTTGCGGGGTGTAGGTAAGGCAGAGTCTGACTGAAGACTGTTTTCTGCAGTTGAACAGAAATGCCTTTTCTGAAAGTCAGGTCAATTCGCTTTAATTACAGAAATAACCTCTGAAGCAAGTAATTGCTTCCCGGCAGTCCTGGAGGGCAAGTGGGAGTTGTGTAAGAAAAACTGGAGAAATGAGTCAAGTTGTTGGCATCCCCTACAATCTTTGTCTTTAAACTAGACAAGAATATTCAGTGTATCTTTTAGTTTTCCTCCCTTCCCAAACAATACTTCTGAGTTCTTTTAGGCAAAATAAAAAACACCTGCTGTACGTCAGTGGGATTTCTGAGAAAACTCTATAGTGACAGGATTTGGAAGTTTTAAGTTTGTCTGGTAGTATCTCGTGTGCAGTGCAAGTGGCTACATGTAACAGGAGTTAAAAATGGAAAAATTGACTAATCCAATATCCAGTGTTAGTTTATGCAAATTACAGGATAAAGAGAACTATCTTTCCTGATACTGGTAGCTAGCATGTATAGGATTGTAGGG
>NW_010395707.1:88889-113384 GCF_000710305.1 Buceros rhinoceros silvestris | reverse complement strand
GTAGGGAAAACTGAAAAATTATTTGATACATATTTGAGTCATATTTGGTGTTCCCTGAAGCCCATTTCATAGCCTTTCCTCAAATACTAAATAGCTATGGCTATAGCTTTCTGTAGACCTATAGTTATCTTTCAGTCTGGTAGCATTTTACAGTTTTAAAATTGGTGTCAGGAGAACACTGAAAACTAAAGGAACGCACTAATTCATTTCCACTGTGTAATCTAGGAATCAAGCTTTGCACAGGAAGTTAAGCTAAGTGATGTAACTGGTATTTGCTATACAATCAAGGAATCAACTAGTTTGATCATTTAGTTTAATTTCATCAATAAAGATTTAAGGCCACTGATACTGTTGTGAAGACATGCCTAGTGCAAGTAGCTTTGAGCAGCCAAGGATTTCATCAACCTGCCTTCAGTTGTTAGGAATTTTTTGGAGTAAATGATCAAAAATATTATTTGTAAATGCTTAGAAAATAGTAAAGTGTTAAGTAACAGAGAGCCTAAATTTGCTGAGACTAAACCATGACAGATCAACCAAGTTCTAGTTTTGGTAATACAGTAGATGTGATATGTTTCGAGCTCAGGCGGGTTTCTGTCATCATCTCACAGAACCATCTCATCAACAAAGTAGGGATTATATTCCTGATTAAACTCCTATAAAGTGAATAAGCAGGTAACAGGGGCAGAATACTTAGTAGTTCGTTGTCAAAATGGAAACCTGCGTTACATGGTTTCCTTGGAGGTCTCTCCCAAGTCTGCTACTGTTCAAACTGTCCATTAATGAAGTGGCTGCCAAAATGCCACACTGGGTGTTCAGGCATTTTGGAGAACAAGATGAGAATTCAAAATTACCTTGATAAAGTGAAGAAGGGTTCTAAGGAGTCTGTAGAATACTATTGCCTGGAGGTTTTTGCAGGCCTTTTACACCAACGTGTCACAAATAGCTTAAATATAGTTGAACATACTTTGGAGGTGGTTAGATGAAACTGAGGATAGACAGCATGTTATCTTCCAGTTTTTGTGATTCTTCAACACAGGTCATACACTTCCCTTAATTAATGTCTGTTAGAACCAAAAATATATCTTGTAAAAATACATACAAGTGCATGAGCTTGTTTTACATATTAAGTGAACACAGTTCTCTCTATTAATACTGACTTTGGCTTGCAGATTCAATTTCTAAAGAGAAATTTTGCCCTTGTAGTCAATCCATTTTGAGTACTTGTCATGCAAAGGAAATTTTTTTTTCTTTTTGAAAGAAGTAAACATCATTCAATTTGCTGGTTCAAAGTAGCTGCAAAATTCTTGCTGCCTTTCAAGCCCTCAACAGGCAGGAAATCTGAAAGGGTTGGATCTCGTTAGGTTATGAAGAATGCCAAGTATATCTTCTGGTATTTGAAGAAAGCCTTTATGACCTCAGCTAGCCACATTTTCTTTAAAAATATTAATAATGTAACTATTAATAATAGTACTTTGCTGTTCAGTTCTTTTAATTGACGGATCTTACATGTCAAAGTCTTTCTTTTTATAAAAATGGAGAAATACTCCTGAAAAAGTGAACTGAAAACAAAAGCATGAAGTGACTCCTTCACCCATGGCCACAGAACTTCAGGAATTAAAATCAGAAGATAGTAGGTTTTTAGTGTTTAAAATATCTTAATGTTTGAGACACAAATGTTTAAGAGGAAATGTTGTGTGTATAAGATACATACATCTTCATTTATTTCTCTGTTCTAGCATGTTCTGATACAGATCCTTTTCTACATTCTCATGTTTTCTTTATGATATGTATACACCAAAAATTGAGTATGCTCATCTTCCCGCCTTAGTGCTGTAATTGGAGAGAAGCTGTCTGTTCTCCTTTGCGAAGCTGATCTTCGGATTTGTCTTGCTTGCTAGGTTCCCATTGTTAGCAAGGGCTTTGGGCTGGATGAATTTAGCCAGGAGATGTTAATTTAAATCAAAAACAAATACATTTTTGCCTTGCCTTGAAAAATACAAAGCTGGCTTTGGACTACAATTTCATAGGTTTTGTGACAAATGAGGCATGAAACAAATTGGCAAACCCACAATGTCCAAAGTACAGTGGTACAGTGTGCTCTCTAATTCCCAGCCCTAAAGAGCTCAGCAAAGGTCACAAATTAAACGAAGTCAAAATTAATCAACTCTACAATCAAAATACAATTATTAAGGCTTTCGTTTACTACAAAGAAGCAGTTGTGAAAGAGGCACTGGAGCAAGTTCTTTTGTGCAGTAAGGGAAAATCAACAGCAAGGTGTCGAACAGAAAAATTAAACCCTGCAGGTGAAGCTGTCTTTGGAGCCAAAAGAAACCAGCACTTGTGCAGAAATGCAAGTAAGCTGTTGGAGAATGGAAAAGGTGTTTGGTGCTGAGATGCAGAGTGTGTCGACGTTGCACTTGGACCAATCAGAAGAAGCCTGTGGACTAGAGTCAGGCACTCTAAGTCATGCATGCCCCCTTCAAGCAACCTTTTACTGAGGCTTCACTCTAGTGGTCTCAACTGCTGTAGCTTTTTCCTCCCTTACAACATGGAACATGGGAGTAGCACTTCCTCTGTCAGGGATGCCTAGAAGCTGGCAACACCTTTCTTTATGCATTTCGTGTCCTCAGTTTTGGGGAGACAGAGTCATCCAGATGACTTTGTGATGTGCATGGATATATTTCTGTTGTGTTATTTATACAAGTGAATACAAATTAATTCTACAAATACAGAATTTCATGTTCCATTTTATGAATAAATATGCTCTCAATGCAACTTCAATACAAGCAAATGTAAGAAATTCTTTTGTCACCTGTTTCTGAAACAGAACCCGAAGACCTTTAATGAAAACAGTTTAAGGGACAGAAATTACACTGGGCAACTAACTGTTTTTCATCTTAGTGAAGCGAATAACAGAAAAGTTTTATTCCCATACACAAGATCTTTGACTAGATCTCCGTTCTTGTTCCTTTTCTGTTTTACTAACTGATAAAATAGCAGTGTGGATTTAAAACATAAATGATGTAGTAAGTTACACTTTATTCACACCAGTGAGTCCTAATAATGAAATACATCCTTTTTAGTGTACACCTACCTCAGCCCAGTTGCTGGTATACTTTTTCCTGGTGCAGAAACTCACTTGTGTGCAATATACATGCATCACTTGTGTTTTGTTTGACCCACCTAGGGCATGGATCGTTTTTATTTTATAAATAAGCATAGTTATTTTCCGTAGATTCTGATAAACTCTGTAAGTTTCTTAGCAGATGAGTGATTTAATGATAGTTTAATCTATTTGCAAGGTTAGGAATACTTGTTCAAGAACTGTCAGGTTATAGCATGAGGCATGGAATAAAACCTTCAACTCTTCCTTCAGAGTTGCTCTACCCCCTTTTCCCTCTGCCAAGTCATTTTTGAAGCAATTGTACATAAATCAGCCTACCATAATCAGGAAATGCCTGCTTGGAAAAGATGGAAAATTTGACTCCTCATGACCAGCAGTCACAGATTTTTCAGTTAAACTTTCATCCCTCTTCCATATACTGGTACGGCTGGACTGGAACAAGCATTGTGAGAGACACAATCTACCTTTTTTCAGTTGCTCTATTCCCACAATCCTACAAATCTTAGAAAAAGTCTTTTAAAATACTAACTGAAGGAACACAAAAAAAATAAAATCTCATTCCTCTTTGCCATTCATGCACGTACGTTTTTCTAGTTTATGTCTCTAACTATGTGTTTTAATTTGAGGTAGGAGTTAGGATAGTCTAGTGGAAGTATTTCATTACCTAACTTCTCAGCTCTTCCAGCTGAACTTGGTGGCAGTCTGCTGGGCCTTGGAAATGCTCACTTATGCCTTTAATGAGCAGAAGAGTTTGCTGATCAAAATGGGATACAATAACTTTTCTCCACATGTCCTTAAAATACTTCTAGGAATAGATTCTTTTTTTTATTATGCAGTCTTCAATAATTTCAATTTATGCTGTGGCTTGAATTCTCATTATGATACTTCACATTATATAGCACTTTTCATCTGTGAATGTTAAAGCCGTTACAAATGCCATGTTAGTAGTCAAAATACCCCTTTAAAAAAAAAAGTATTTTATTTTTAATAAAACACTTATTTTAGGGATAAAGAAAACTCTGGGATAAAGTTAGGGATAAAGAAAACTAAATCCTAAAGAAAACTTACGGATAAGGAAAACTCGGCACAGAAAAATCATCTGGATTGCTTGTAGCATAGTGATCTCCAGACCATGCTCAAGTCATTTAACTGTTTCTTGCACCAAATATAAGATTTCATTTGCTAGGAAAGGAGAAATTTTTTTCCATAAATACAGTTTATATTCTATCACAAATGAATAAAGACGGTTATTAAGATATTGTTGAAAGGGCAATATTAAATTAGTTTTCTTGTTCGTGATAGAAAATTGTTTTGAATAGGACAGAGACCAGGATGTACATAGCTAGGTTCATTCCAATCTTTTCTGTTCCTCAAGTCTTCACTTTCTCCTCTTTGTTTGTTTGGCCTTCAGAAGCTTCTACTCTGCCTACCAATGACCATCTCTGACTTACATTTGACTCCAAGGACTTCAAACTTCCATCGCTCTACACACAAGATATACATTGAATAAGAAAGGAGCTCATTTCTGTTTCTGAAACACGTGTTGATCACTTCATTGTTGGTTCTAAAGAGAACAGCACTGTGTTGTCTGAACCTAGGAGTCTATTGCCATTTCAGGTGCACTAGATTGTCCCACTGGACCTCCAAGTCCCTTTTCTGAGACGCGTGGATCTTACATATATTCTGTGTCTCACTGCTGTCCTCTTGTCTCTTGTATCCTAGGGACAGCTAATGTGGCATTAGATACCATTGTTTGGCAGTAGTATCCCAGAGCAGGTACCAAGAACAACTGCATCATCACAATTCCCATCAGCATCAGTTAGAGAGACAAGACTGTAGTCTGGTCAGACAGCCACTTCCATACCATAGCTTTGTCATAATCACTGAGGCTGAAAGGGTCTTTTAATGAGTTGTTTCTTTTTCATATTGCAGAATTCTTATTTATTCCTGAAATATTGCTAGTAGCTGACCATTTAACTTTCATCTTCTACTTTAAGGATGCTACAGTATAACTGATAGCTCCTTCCATGACTGAACTACATTACTTTTTTTTAATTGTTCTTATGTAATTTAAGTCTTTTGTTATTTAACAAAGATTCTCAATGTCGTTCTAACATCTGTTTCTGGGTTTGCTGGATAATTTTGCTGGCCTTGATTGTCTTTTCAGTGAAAATTCACAGAATTTTAACTGGTACACGCACAAATATTTTCCCACTCTGTTTCACAGTTACGATAAACTTATCTATGTTTTTTGTCTTTTTGACGGTTACTGTAGTCATACTTAAGGGAAAAAGCCAGCTTTGAATGAGTTTTTTCTATAGTTACTAAGCTTTGTATTTGCCCTTAAAGGTGGGAGTGAGTTCTGGTTTCAATGGCCAGTTGCCAAAACAGTCTTTCTTCTGCTCACACAAGGCTGTTCCATTAGTCCAGAACCACCTTCTAATCCTGCAAATTTTTGTCAGTGTTAGCTAAGGAGAAAAATCACGAATTCTAACACATGATATGTGTACAGCCAGTTTTGTGAGTGAAGGGGTGTACTAAATGCATTATGTTAGTGAATAAATGGGCTATTATGATATATATATATTCCTCATTGATAACTTTTAAAGTTGTCAATTATAAAAGTAAATGCTTTTAGTTTTAACTTGAAATTTGAGTTCATGGCTTATAATTGAAAAATTAAAATACTAAGAGAAAGGCACAATTTTCCAATCAAAGATGCAGGGACAGTATAGTCTTTATATTGTTTAATAAAGAGCATTTGTAGAAGTGGTAACTTTTTTTTTTTTTAGAAGCTTTATTTTTCATTTCATGCTTATCAGCCTCTCCCGGATTCAGGAAGCTGGTTTCAGTTAGGCCCTTAGTTAAGCAGGAGGTATCGTTTACATGATACAGGGCAAGATGCTAACTGTTTCTTCCATTTCTCTTCTTTATTAACGTGTTCTTTGCAACAGAATTTCATACACATGTAGCAAAAGTGCAAAAGAGAGAAGCTGCAATCACGCAAGTAAGACTTCTGAGGTTAAAAAGCAGCCTGACTGAGAGAGGATGATTAAGCTGTTTTCATGCTCCTAATAATTCATGCCATGTGCTGATCTCTGTGCAGAGCCACCGCTTAGGAATTTTTCCCAAGCTTAGACTTTGGTTTTACAAATACACGATCATTTTGTTACTAGTGTTTGAACTTGTTCCTGTTTGTGTTTTCCTTTTTTGTAAATAAGATGCTTGGGAGTGGCAAGACTGAAATACGGTTGTTCTATATGGCATTCATAAATTTTTCTAGCTGTACAATTTTACCTTAGCCAAGGCACATTATAAAGTTTCCAAGCTCTAAAATGAATATACAACTACTACTTTTTCTTGTGTATTTTTCTCATAACTTAGTGAAGGTTTTCTTTAAGCCTTTAAGTAACTACGTAAGGTCCCTTCCAACCTAAACCATTCTGTGAAAACTGTTTGAGATGTCAGAGCACTATAATACTATTTCTTTATTCATGTCTTCTGCAGCAGGTCAAGGAAAACAAAATCATACAGTGAATCTTAAAAAAAAAAAATTATTACTCTCTGAATATTATCATTAGCCATGTTCTCCACACAGTTGTTTAGGCCTTGTTGAAATATATGAAAATAAACAGCAGAGTTCCTTTTGATGTTATGGTTCAGTAGAACCCCCTTTGAGAAGCATTTTAAAGTTCACATGCAATTTATGATTCTGCTTTATTGTATGGATGAAGCTGTGTTCTGTGGTATACAGGCAAAATCTGAAAATACATTCTCGGGAACATTGGGAGTTGTGTTCCAGCTGCACAGCAGGCTGAGGTACTGATCCATCTGGTCCTGCACCCCCATCCCAGTTCCTCCTTTATGCTGTATCTGGCACTCAGGAAACTCCACCGAACTATTTCAGCACACTAACATACCAATAAAATGTTCACATTCTTCTGAAGTTAGTTTTCTGCTGGCTTACTGCACTGAAATGGCAATCCATAAGTCTCAAACAACACAAGGCAAGGTTTGAAACTTATGTCTTGTGTCCTGGGAAAGAAAAGACTGACAGAAAGCTGTTAGATTTGCTTGAACTGAGCTTCAGTTGCAAAACCAAAAGCCACCTTTGCATGGAGTAAATGCCTTCTGGTCTTCATTCATAGCTTGTGTGATGGGATGAAATCCCTGAGATGATATCTTCATGTTTAATAATCTTCTCCTGCTCATAATCCCTTCTTCTACTGCTTTCTCCTCTTCAACAGAAGGTCTGTTCTACTAGGCCTGCTGCCTTTGGCCAGCTGCCTCCCTTATCAGCAAAGTACTGGAAATGGAGTGGTGTTTTCTGCTGAGGATCTGAGCTGCAACAGTTTGGTCCCTCCATCACAGTGTGTCTGTCAGTCATTCCTTGTTCTGAGTTGAGTGGGTTGATTAGTCTCATTAAAGTAGGTGTCTGGATTGAGAGGGTTAGAGAGCATCCATCTGTTCTGGATTTACTGCTGCTTCAGCGGAGGCGGAAAGGCCAGCCAGGAATTAGTGAGTGGCTTAGTCCTTTCTCACTGCTGGCAGCTGACAGGAGCACTGATGAGGTGATAATGAACTAAAAAGTCTGCCCTGTTGGCTGGGTGGGAAAGGAACCCAGACAGTAGGCAAGTCTCACCCCAGTTCTTGCCAAGATTTTCACATTTTAATAGAATCCGTCTAAAGCAAAATTAACAGGTATACTTTCTTGGATGAACGTCAGTAATGTAACTTATCACCAGCAGATACGAAAGAAATATGTATCGTCTTACTTGCATGCAGCATGGCAGCTCTGTAGAGTTGAGGCACCAGACAGACCAATCAAATAGGAGCAATGGCAGAAACAAGAATGTTTATCAAAAGCAAAATAAAATGTAACTTCTTTTAAAATCTTCTTTTAACTTCTTTAAAATTTTTCTTTTAAAAAACTTCCTTCTGAAGTTCTGCAGAAGATAACTCTTCCATTTTGGTTCTGATTTTTTGTGGCGCTTATTAACATTTCTTGACCCTAACAACTAAACCAATTGGAGTTTGCAGATACATCCTAAAGGCATTGTTTTGTGTTTTCCCTCATTGTTTTAGGTGCTACAAAGCTTTATTTTTCTTACTTCTTTAAACCTCTGTCTTTCAAGAGAACATACTCCAGATTCCATGTAACTTCACAATATTTTACTTTTGACATGAGTTCAGCTAATGCCAAGCATGAGTGTTCATTGTATATAGAAAAAATATTGTATATACACATGCTAACACAGTTTGGATATATTAGCATATCAAGGTGTAAAAAAGCAGTTTAAGCTGGCTGGATAGCTGAGGAATACAATGTAGGCACTCAATGGACTTCTTAAATTAACATATGGTGTTCTTCTCAACTTACTTGTTGCTGACAGACTTAATAAAGCTTCAGGATTTTACAGGCCTTTAATTTGTAAAGAGTCTACAGAGAGTGTGAATATGAAATCTCTTAGTAAGTTTGTCTTTTTCTTAGGAAACAATGCTAAGAGTTTTGCAAGCCGGGTTAGAAACTGTTTATTCCATAATCAAAGTGTTTGGAAGGCAACTTCATTCAACCTCTCTGACCTTTATGCAGAACACTGAGAGTGTTGCATACAGAGAGGATCATGACCCCAGAGTCTCCGGTGGCTGTTGATTGAAACCTTGTGTTTCGAGAAATAAATGTTTAAGAACACTTCCTTATAAGACCTGGGCTGCATACGCAGACTTTTTTTATAGCATTCTAACTGTTTTGGTAAAAGGTGTTTCTTCCCCTACCCCCCTTCTGGTCCTAACAGAAAGGGCTAACTCAGCACAATCATTAGACTGAATGCAATTTTGTCATTATAAATATGACTTAAATTGATACAGCTTCTTTTCCTAAGCCCGTAAGCCCAAACTGCTTCTGCCTAAGTATGTCAATATAACAATGTCTGCATTCATGGGGTTGCTTATGTCAATTGCAGAAATACATTTTCTAGGTACAAACCAGTCCAAAAAGGAAAAAATAGTAACTTCAACCTTGAGAAGAGACAGTTCTAACAGGTGGGATAGGAAGTGAGGTGTGTTGGGAAGCATGTAAATCTCTTGTAAAAACTTCATTTGCCTGTTCAATTGTTAGCAGTCAGACAGATTGAAGTGAATACTTTCATACAATTTACATCTCTATACGCCCCTCCATTCACAGGAAAAAATTTAGGAATTTCAGAAATACTTATTTCATCAGCCTTGTTCACACAGGCCTTTAGCAATGTTAGGAAGACATGGGGATACAAATAATACAGTCAATGCAACTAACAACTTTCAGATTAGATCTGTCCTTTCTTAATTGCTGAACTCTTCTGCTTTGTTACCTGTATCAGTGCACATCATACGGTGTACACTCAGGGCTCTCATAACCTTCATCGCTACCAAAGGAATGCTTCTTTTCTTAATGCCTCATTTGTAACGTGAATATTGAGATTCAGAAGAGGAAGGAATTATTTTTAACTTTGGAAGAGGTAGCAAGAAATTAGCATCGTGGACTGTTATTTATGACTAGCAAAACCCAGTCCCTTTTATGCACCTTATGGTTGTAGTTCATAGTTTTCAGATTAATTAAAATTAATGTATCTGTTTTGACATTCTTTTATGTTGGAAGGAGGACGGGGTATTTGTTCAAAAGCTACAGTATTTAGGATAAAATGAGATGTGATCGATAGCTGTCCACTAATCAATCTCAAAGGTAGTCTGTCCACTTTCTCAACAGTATGCCTCAAATAAAGCCAGCAGTGGTGTTGAGTAGAGTTGCTAATAATCTTCTAGCCATAGTATCTTTAAATGTTCCTTTTCTTCTAATGGATGGAAGGTTTATCAAATGGCGTTTTTGAATCTGTCACAGGAAAAGGTTTGGGGTTTTTTTGTTTTTTGGTTTTTGTTTGGATCAGATCAGTTTTGTCAGAATTTCTTCCAAAATAATTTAGACCAACAGGTTCAAATGTTCTTGTCTGAACAGAATTAAAATTTTGTCATCTGCTCTGTAATAATATAGTACGGACGTATTACCGCTGTTCTATTTTTGCATTATGACCATTCACTCGTTTGTCATAAGTGCCTACTATTCATGTCCAAAACATAAACCCTTTTGATGCAGAGATCACAAAATGATTTTTTGCCTTTGAAAACCATGTACACTTCAGAATGATGCTGATGTCCACTTGATCACATATCCTCATGAGTCTTGACTTCTACTTCCTCTTTGTACAAGGTCTGAGGGGAAGCAGTCTCTGGAAAATGGAGTGACTGCATAAAAACTCAAAAGTCATCTCCAGATTTCTTCTATATAAGACTTGGACATAAAATCAATTAGCTCTATCTTCTGCCTAATGCCTCTTTCTGTTTTCAATATTTTGTGGGTTTATCCTCCAGGTAGGTTTTTCTAATTCTTGGGAGAATTAGGAGAGTTATATATTATAACAAAAATTAAGTAGAAAAACAGATGTATCTTTATTAAAAGTATTTCCTAGTACTCTAAGTAGCAACTTATATTGATGAATATCACTAGACTTTCACAGCCCATTCATATTTAGCTTCCCATATTTTTTCTTTCAAGGAAACCTGAGTGCACTGTTTTTAGACTTGATTATGGGTTAGAAAATACCAGGTAATTATCTGCCCAGAAATCATTTTTCATTCACTCCCTTTTTTCTTTTTTTCTCCTGCCCCCTTCTCCTTTTCGCTGACTATACTTATGAGTCAAGGTGTGTCAGAGTTAATTGTCCTGCTCAGTAACTATTCTAATCTATTTTAGTTTCTTACTGCTGTTTAAGGAATGTTTCTCTCCCGGAAGATTGTCCTCAGAAACCAAGGTGGCTGCTTGTCCACAGGAAGTATGTGAACAGTGTGAGAGCTTGTTTCAAGGCGTTGTGTAGAGAAGCACTTTAGCCTAGGAAACATTTCCTTTTGAATAAGGCTGTACAGAAACTTATTTGGCTTCTTCCAGGGCTTTATTGACATTGCTGCCATTGTGATTAAGTTTCTTGGTATTGCTGATTATAGTAATGGCGTGGAGCCATAATCACTGTTGCTTTTGGCTGAGTAGGAAAAAAGACAGTGTGAAAATGGGTTTTTTTTAAACAAAAAACAAACAAAACAGGAGTACTTGTTAAGACTGAAAAGTTGATTGTTGTATCTTTTTATGATATTAGAAACGAAGCTAATTTTTTAACACTGTAATTCTTGGGTATATTTCATGACAGAGGTGCTGGCTGAAGCAGCATTTAAAGAATAACATTTCCTTTCTGAGTACATAGACTGGGCAAAAAGTAAACTGACTGAGTGTGCTTCCCTTCTGTGGTTCATTGCTTCTTCGGGGTTTCATTCTGGAGAGCAGGTGCCCCTGATCATTCCTGATGGTTCAGATGCAACTTGCTTAATCCAATGCAGATTTCTTTCTGTGCCAGGATGGATGGTGACAGTTCTTTAAATTTCTTCACTTTCCATGATACCTATGACTGCGGTCAGACTCTTTTTATGAAGGCTGGTCTTTTTCTCCTCCAACCTGCAAAGGAGCCCCAATTCATAGCTGAAACTTTACCTGCAGCTTTAAAAGCCATGTGTGGAATGTGAATGTGCAGGCTTATTTCCAATGAGACTTTATCTTCTTGTGTTAAAAGTATGTTTCTAAGCTAGTATTTGAACATAAAAAATATGTCTATGGTGGATAATTTTGGCTAAGGGAAAAAGTCCCACCCAGCCTATCCCTCATGCACCCTACACAACACAACAGGGGGAGAATGAGCAGTCATTGATACAGTGATGATAAGGACAGGGAGATTGCTTACTTGTTACTGTCACCAGCAAAACAAACTCATCTTGGAGAACATTTATTCACTGCCAATTAAAATAGATTTGGGTAGTGAAAAACAAAATCGAACAATGAAACAGTAGCTTTCCACCCCCATTTCCCATGCTCAACTTCACCCCATCACTCCAGACTTGTCTACTCAACTCTCTGAGCAGTGCAGGGGAGGGATGGGATGGGTACAGTTGCTCTCTGCTGCTCCCTCCCTCTCACGTTTTTCCCTCAGTCCAGCAGGGGCTGTCCTCTTGGAGCTGCAGCCCTTCAGGAAAAAAATTTGCTGCAGCATGAGCTGTCCACAGGCTGCAGCAGGTATGTACTCTGGCACCTGGAGCACCTCTTCCCCCTCCTCCTTCTCTGACCTTGGTGTTCCATCTGCTGTTTCTCACACTCTTACCCACCTCCTCCTGTTCCTCTGCCTGTGTGATGGGTTTTGCCCTTTCTAAAATATGTTTTAGGAACTGGCTGTGTCCAGCACAGGGCAGCCCCAGTCTCTTCTCACAGAGGCTCCTGCAATCCCCCTGCTGCCAACACCTCAATAGAGTGACAAACAACAATAGAGTGCCAACCAACACCTCAACCCAATAGAATGTCGAATGATTTTTTAGGGTTTTTTTTTTTATAGGGGAAGTTATGACAGTGTAGCAATGCTTACTAATGCAGTACTGTGCCACTTGCTGAGTGAAAAAGTATGTTTTCTTCATGGGAAGAAGGAATTTATTTATCATGTTGAGCTTTAACTCTTGCACAGATGTAGACAAGGCTGCTTGTGGGAGGACAGGGCTGCCATGGGAAGGCTGTACTTCTCTGCTAAGTGGAGGACTGAGGTGAAGGTGAACATTGTCTGTTTAAGCCGAGATGTTCTTTCTTGTTCTTTCTTGGGCTGATGCTGCATTGCATTGCGATAGAATTGGGCTTTACTCAGTAAAACTAGAGATCAGTTTAAAACACATAAAAGCACTTCCATATGCAGCAGGTAGTGAGGCTTTGTGGCCACAGAGCACCATAGAGACATTGTCAGCAGGATCAAGCGTGGGTTAGACAGGTTCATGGACAATAGGTCCAGAAGTGGATATTAGAATGAAATTAGATAAGGATGTGCTTTGTAATATGCTTAATACTATCTCCATGTCGGCACAGTATGAGGTGAATAGAACAATCGTCTACATTCTATTTGTAGATTATATTAAAACTGAAAAAGTGCAATCAAGAGAAAAGCATGGGGTCTGAAAGGTTGCAATTAACACAAAATATTCTGGAGAATACAGAAGGATTTTAAAAGATTGTGTAAAAAAAAAAATCATCATATGCGTTTCTCTTTTTGGTACCCTGATTATCTAATGCCAATAAAAAGAATGACAAAAAGATCTAAAGGGCAAATGGGAAGAGAACCAGAGATACGGGCAACGAGGGAAGATTAGTCTGCTTGAGGAGGAGGAACTGCATATTAGTCAGAACAGTAGTTTTAGACTGTGAAAGAAAAGTTAATGTACTGTGCAGTTAACAAGTAGAAAGAGACCAGATTCATGGGAAAGCTGGAGTAGATCCCTATGGGTGCTGAAATTAAGGAGACAACCTTGAGCCCAAATGATTTTGGAAGCAATGGCGTGGTTAAAGGAAGATGCTGAGAAAATAAGTTTTTTGCCTGAAAACACAACTGGCAGAATTCTGTTTCTTCCATAGGTGGCTGTGGTATAACATTAAAAATCTGCAGATTGTTTTGTCACATGGCTTTAATCCTGTTTCTCTTAAGAATGCTTCTTTCTACTATGCTTCTGTATATTATCAAGTGTCAAAGTGGATCAGATCTAAATGGTTAGTTGGACTTGAGATTGCTTCAATTACCCTGATCATTACTAAAACCAGCAAGACTTGATTGGAGGAAGCAGATCTGGAGTTTTCTTCAGATGTGCCTACAAATAGTTTTTAAGTAGTTTGCTCACACGGTGATTCTTTTGAACCTAAAAATTATGTTTGCTTTAGGTTTCCCCATAATCAAAGTATCTATCTGATTCCCTTTTGCTACAATTGCAACCACTGTTTTCATTCCTCCTTATTGTAACTTTATCTTGCTTTACCTCAGATTTTTCCATTAATTTCAGGAAATAAGAGCCTGACATGGTAATGCTTGTGAGTGAAGCCTGGTCCTTGGCATCCTGATGTTTGAACTTTATGGATTAGAATTGTTGACTCACAGCAATCAGGTTCACTCTTGTTGTGTCTGACAGGGAGCAGAGGGGACTAAGCCAAAACCAGAGCCCCCAGAGTCAGGGCATTAGTCCTGTCTTTTCCAAAGTGAATGGTTTCCCTTCTTCTAAACAGGCTCTGGAAAGAAGCTTAGCAATTCCTTAGGGAGGCGAGTTATAAAACTCGAGATGCAGATATTTAAATCCTATGAGCCAGCCAGCAGTAGTGGAATTGGCCGTCAGAACTTGTAAAAATCTCAACCAATCTCTTTTATTGTCTTTTGGCTGCAGCAATGAGGCATCTTAACTTTTTCGTGGTGAACTTTTCCCACCATATCCCGTTTGCTACTGTTTATATATATACAAAAAGCAATGCAAGTTGTATCTAAAATAAGCGTTTTTCAGATGGGAAAGGTTATCACAGAGGTCCTTTCATCTGCTGAAGTGTAAGAACATGAGAATTTATATCCATGATACTAGAGGGGCTACAGAATTGACTGGAGTCCAGTCCTGCATTTATTCGATTTTAGTACTTAAAATTCTTGGTGCTGCAGACAGTATTTCACATTCTCGTGTATATAATTTTTTGAGCTGTGTAATTTTTACTGGCAGTTGTCAAACATACAGAAGAACTGTCATTTGCATGCCAGTTAAGAGTTCTGGAGTGTTTGGGAAATATTACCTCCCTGCCGGCATATGAATCTAGATTATTCTGGAAACTTCGTAAGAAAAATTCTCCTACCTGCTGTTCCCCTTGTTATGTATGATGCTACTCAACTTGCGGTGTAATGTGGCTCTAGAAATAGGCATCCTAATCATAACCTGAAACTTGGAGAGAGTAATCCTGAATGGTAAACCTCTCCAGTTTGTGCATCGAGCCTCAGAAAATCTCTTCCCGTTGAAGCTATGGGCCCCAGTCTGGTTCGAGTTAGGTTTCTGTTGTCTTAGACAGCAGACAGACGTCATTTCTGGAAGTCTTCTGATAGCCATAGTGGGCTGAAGAGGAAATTGTACTGCACTTAAAAATGATTATATGCTATGGTTTTCTGTGATGGCAAGAGATTGAACTTGGTGAACTTACTAAAACAGGAACAGACAGAAAAATCAGTGTGGGTGGCAGCCATTTAGATGATAAGACATTAATTCAATCATTCACGTGGTCCTTCTTTTTATGCGCTAACTCATAATTTAGACAAAGGTTTTCAGTAAAGAGCCACATGAGGTGTCACTTGTTTCTTTTCAGACACAGAAAATTTATGAATACTGTAGTTTCTTACTGTGGAATATAAGTTCTTGATCTGATTACCATCTTGTCTGCGTTATATAAATGTATTTGATGCTGGAACATTGCTGTGTTAAAAGCCGTAGTCCTCAGGTCCTGTGCCTGTTCAGGAATCAGTTGTCAACTTTCAATTTCAGACGTATTGGTATTAGCATCAATAATGATGCTGCCCTGGTAATGATGCTGCCTTTGGTTGGTTTTGGAACTTTGTATAACAGCAGACAGAATGATGCATTTTCATTGTTGTGGTTACCCCGTGATTCAAAAAGAGAAATGTTTGCTTGCAAGGTAGCTGGGAGAAAAACAAATTCCAAAATGGAAATCAGCATGTTAGACTATTACTCTTCAGAACTTGCTAGAATCTATCTAATGCAATTCTGTATTTATATCTGCATACATGGTTTTTTCTATTGAGTTGCATTTGCAGTGCAGAAGCTCCTATCCTATTGCAAAAATGTTCTTCAGTCTTTATCAAGTTCACTACACAGGATGATAGCTCGACTGCTCTTCAGTTCAGTGGCATTGGCTTCAGCTTTTGTTTGCTACATCTGCAGTCCAGACTCACCTCTGTGGTATTTCAGAGGCCAGTTATTGACTCTTCTGGAGCTGGGTGGAACCGCTTTTGTTATGCAGTTGTGGTCACTATGGTTTGAAGCCAGGTGAGCAAGCTAAAGGCTTAATCCTCAAGAATTAGTCAATAAAACAATGTTTAATCTAGAAAATGACCCTGAAGAATAGATTATTTCCCGTGGCCATTCCCTATATTCAGTGCATTTGTCTTCAGAGTGCAGAGGACTAACTGTCAAACTTTAACTTTAGCTGGATATGCAAATGAGACTTTGCAGAGTCCTCCTGTGCTTTTACCATTCTGAAATGCAGAACTGTCTTACAGACTTCATTAAAGAGGTTTACCTGGTATGGGCTTGTTTAACAACATAAAGATGATAAATGCATCATCAAAACAATAAAAAAAAATACCATTTTAAATAGATTAATAGCAAGTGAGGAACCTTGTGGAGTATTGCTGGTAAAGATCCCCGGTTTTGTATATCCTTCTTCACAGGCAGTGAAAAATCTAGAATACATTCTATAGCCTGGTTACTGCAGTAGCTGTCCTACAGCGTGCGTTTGAACTTTTCTGATAGTGGAATTTCACAGTTCCGGGGCAGTGTTATAGAAAACAGATTGCTGTAGATAAGGTGGTCACTACTGTATCCTTCCTCTGTCATCATCCAGTTCTCTCTTACATGCTGCAAAAGAAGTTGATGCGGTCATGCGGCAAATGCCTGTTTTAGACATGTGTCCTCAGGAGCGTTCATAGGCTCCCACTTTTACAGACAGATCCTCCCATGCCAATAGTTTTAACTCCTAAAACTAGGAATGAAACAAGTTCTGTCTCTCGCCTAAAGTGTTCCTGCTTTTTGTTGTCCAACATTAATTCTGCTGTGAGGTGTGTGACTTCAGTGGCGAAGGGAACAGATGTGTGTAATTCTGGGTGGTGATTTCTACCTGTGAAGCAAGTGCCTGGTTTGAGGCAATGCTGAGAGTGATAACGTAAGTAAATGTCTCTTTAAGTGAGCCAGAGCGCTTGCTGAAGGCCATTGGCGTGGTGTCTGCTTTACAGGTGCATTCAGAGTGCTGTATACCGACCATTAGCTTCAAAAAAATCTAACAGTAATACTAACTTAGTATTTCTGAGGCGTTGCTATAAAATCATTAAATTAGTTAATCGGTATTAAATCTTAGAAATTGTTAAATGAGTCCATTGCATTATTACAATTTTTATTTAAATTACTGCAATACCTAAACATTGTTGCCAATTCAGTATTTTTTCTAAATAATCATTAAAAGTTATTACTTACTGCCTGTTCTGTTTGAGCTACCCTCGTAAATACCCATTGCTGTGCCCTCTGTAGTCTTTAGGTTTATCAACTATTGGTAAAATAAGGAGCTGCACGCTGGTAGGAACATAAGCTGTGCTGGATTTAACAAGGTGTTTGTTTGTAATTAAAACTCCTAATGTACATTTTGAGACTTGAAAATTAACCTTTGTCAAATATAATAATAATAGTAATAATTGAAGACATTTCTGGTTTGAGAAAAACAAGGGCTTTTTTTGTAAAAATCTTTATATGAGGCTGCCTGGGAAGTGAGGAGGGACAGAGCCCTGCTTTGCCATGTTTCTGCCTGGAGCGAATTTTGATGGCAAAATTCCAAACCCCTAAAACCCTGGGACTTGAAGTAAGCGTTGACATGGATGTAACCCGAGCAGTACAAATGAAGTTGCTCTAATACTGTGGATGTTCAGGAGCAATGATTACTGATGGAAAATACAGAAGTGCAGATAACGTACAGGAATAGCCATTATGAATTTGCTTCACCAAGTCCTTCCTAAAGGGGTTTGTAAGGGGCTGCTGTGGTTCTCGATGACTTGCATCTGTGTTGCCTTTCTTTACCATGCTGTAGAGATAGGAAGTTGTAAGTCGCACAGCTGATGTCTTCTGCCACTTTAAGGGCCTGTGAAGAGTTTCTTTAATTACAAAAGGTGGCTGAAGCCTTGCTGTGTTATATGGCCCTAATTTCCT
The DNA here is from genome assembly GCF_000710305.1 of Buceros rhinoceros silvestris. Lineage (NCBI taxonomy): Eukaryota > Metazoa > Chordata > Aves > Bucerotiformes > Bucerotidae > Buceros > Buceros rhinoceros. Next base: position 95,371 of record NW_010395707.1, on the reverse strand, counting down.
TCCTTTTTCCTTCATGCCAACTCCGCCTGCTATCCCCCTATGCCAGCCCTGGTATTTCTTCGTGCAAGAAGTGCTCTTTATAGAGGTCACATACTCAGGTGTCTGGGACCTGCACAGGCTCAGCCTGTGTACAAATCCAGTAGATGATCCCATGATGTGGTTTAAATAGGCTCTGTGTGGTCAGCGCAGCTGCCAGCACCTGAGGGAACTGGGTCTGTCTTTCTCCATTACCAACACAGAGCAGGCCGGGTTTGAAGTAGGCTTGCTGTGAAGATGGAGATTCTCAAAGCTGTTCTGCACAGAAGGAGCCTCAGAAACTTGCCAAGAGGGAGACCTCTCGGGTTCGGGGTGTACTGAGGGGGTGTAATTTCTGCAACATGAGAATCATTTTGCTGTATGAGCAGCTATGCTCAAGGAGCGGCTGAGCCGGTTTCTGTGCTGATAAGACCTCTCTGTTTGGTTGTTGAACTGGTTGATGTTTCTTACAGTGGGAATTGGACGTTACTTGTAATAACTCCTTCCTACTGCCTGCTTCCTTTCCAAGGACAGGAATTGTCTTTTAACTGAGAAATTAAATGGTCTCTGGAGTGTTTGAATGAGATCAAAGTTTTTTTCTCCAAGTCATCAATTTTTACTCTGTCTCTCAGCCATCATCCTTATACTCCTCCCCAGAAAACCCCGAACTAATCAACTTAGCATTGGGCATTCTGAAATGTTTGCTGAGAAAACAGCTCTGTTTTGACAGACAGCAATTATAGCACCTGGGCTATAGGCAGACTTTACAGCTCTTCTGGGGATCTCTTATGAATAGTCACCATGAGGCCAGCAGAGCCCTGTGCAAACAAGCTTTGTAACCAAATTGCACTGAAAATCCCCCCTTCTTTTCTACCCATTCTAAGTTATTGAGTAGCATGGACATTTCTCCTTTACCTATTCTGAATCTGAAAAAGTTCTCAGCCTTTGTAAGAAAATTATGCTTAGAATTACAGAGAGTTGCTGTTTTATTCAGATGTCCTCGCTTGAAGTCCCGTATAAGTGTGTGTGGGTGTTACACACATTCATTTTACATTGGTGGATTTTAATTTGTTTTTTCATGATTGTGAGAACTCTGCAGAATATATGAGGGCTTCAAGTGATTCAGCTGCATGGAAAATTAAGAAGCGGATGTCAATTAATATAAACATAGCTTTTGTCTGTCTCCTTTGGGGAGGAAAATTGTCTGATCTTCTTTCTCATGGTTAAATTGCATGTTGGTCATAAATTGCACTTTTCTTGAGAGGAAGCAATGCACTGTCTGAGGTCACACAGTCCTCTGCTACCCATTTGAATCTGTGTTGGAGAACCAGGGATCTCTTCTCAGTTGCCGTTTTTTTTCTTCAACTGCTTTGGTTTATGCCCGCATCACTCTTTGTTCTGAAAAGCTTTAATAGAAACTAAAAATTCGCCTGTCAGTAACATTTTTTCACTCTTTTCAGTAGTCTCTACTAAAGGGAAAGAAAATGTCTAAAATTAGGCAGCTAACTCGAGACATCAAAAACTGGTAAAATGCTAATTTAAACAAAATAATATTGACTAGCTGTTTTAATGAAAAACTGCCGTTAACTTCAATGTTGTAAAGCTCTTACAGTGTGATAGCCTCCTTGTTCTAAATATTTTTTTTCCCAGAGAGTCTTTTGGGCCATTACTCTCAGCAGTATTTTCTATAGGCTGGAATAGGTTATATTTAGTGTGTGTACTTTATTTCTGCTTCGAGAGCAGACTCCCTGCTCTATTTTTAAATGAACTATTTCAAAATCTTTTGCAGTGAGGTGTACAGGACCAAAAACATAAATGACTGACTTTTCTTGAAGAAGGTGTCTGTTCCAGTCAGGTTGTTATTGCTTTCCTCCCCTCAGAGTGACCTCTGCTATGAACGTGCACTGGCCTCTGTCAGCGTCTTGACAGGGAAGAGGGGCTTTCATACATCTCTGAACACACTGTACCCTTTGCAGCCAGACGAAAAGGCGCTGTGAGGAGTGCAGCAACGGCTCTGGAACCACATGAAAGTTAGCGGTGTTAATCCCCTCACCGTGGTCTGTGGTAGACTTTGGTTTCCACACTGTGCCATGGGTATCACTTTTATAGGACACACTCATCCGGAGGGAATGAAGAAAAAAGTTGCCTTGGTATTTGCTGTAACTTAAAAAAATCACCTGGAAGCCCTAGAGGGTTTGGCACATTACTGAGCTGTTCATGGCATCTCTGGCACATTTGCTGCTGCTGAACAAATGAACTCTCAGGTCAAAACATCACAGACGGATGTCTTGATTGACACAGGTGTGATATCGTTACATCTGAATACAAGTTTACATAAAGTACCGTCATCAAGTGGAGACGACAGAGGAGATCATTCTCTTTGCTACCCTTATTCTACTCAGTCACCAGTATCTTCCCTTTGTCCCTGTCACACCAGTTCGTAAAACAGCAAGATGTGTGAGGGGGGAAAAAAAATCTCTTGTATTTTTGCTTCTCTACTTTCTTTTGCAGTGAAGTCATGTTAATAATAAAACATTACCTGTCAGACTTTTTGAAAATAGGATTGGGGATTACACATTCTAGAAAGAACCTAAAAATCAAAACTTGCCTTTTTTATTCCACCCTTGAAGCCACTCTGTGTGTCACAGTTCAGCACTTTGCTGCAAATGATTAGCTGGAAAATTCTTAAGGATCTGCTGGTGCTAACTTCTATTTTAGCTGAAGATGGTTTTGCTAAGCAACTTAAGGTGCTCTCCTGCCATAGTCCATGAGTATGTACTATTTACATAGTCCCATAGTATTTACTATATGTAAATACGCTTTTCAAGATGAAATGACATATAGATTCTTTGGTCAACCTATATATGTTCATTTAATGGAAAACTAAGACAGCATAAAGCGTCCCCACAGGTAGATAGGGTTATGATTATATTTCTCAAACTCTGCAGATTTCACTTTGCAACCTTAAAATGTGTTTTTATTAAGTATAATTTTATGCATGTTTTTAAATAGATAGATGGAATGCTGTAAGTTTTTCAGAAGTATTTAATGAATATTTAAAGCCATTTAGGAAGCAGAGGGAATCCAGTCCCTTAATGTAGCTCTTACTATATGAAGTCAATGGGAAATTTGTCGTTGGTTTCAGGGAGAATACCGTTCATATTTGCTGTAGTGATGAAATTACTACATTTTTTTCTTAAGGCCAGCATTCAAATTATTGAAAACCTGTTTGACTATAAAAATTTGCTGGTTTCTGTTGGTAGTAAAATAGCCAGCATAATTAAAATTTCTGAAAAAACAAAGTCAAGAAAGATCTATTATTTTTTTAAATTCAGTACATTAAGCCATCTGAGATATTTGCAGCATGCCTACAATATTATTTTACTGATTTGTGACTTCCTTTATTATTTATTTGGATCACACAAGAGCTGAACAGAAATGTTTTTGCCTCTCTTCTTAGAGAGGCACTGTGGCATTCCATGTCTCTTTCTCTTCAATATAAGGTACTGCTGAAAATATTATACGTGTTGGGTGTGGCACACCAAGTTTTCTGGTATCTAAGAACAATAAGAGAAGTTGGCTGAAGGGAATTTTAGCTTCTTGAAAGTTTAATAAATATTGGAATTCTGGTGAAATTCTAGAAGTTATGGAAATACCGGAGTTCTGGAAGTGTTGCAGAATAGCAGGCAGGATGACGAAGTGGTTATGAATTGATTAGCTGTTACAATTTGTGAGCAAAGTAAGGAATAAGCTGATAACAGATCTTATAATGTAAAGAATTTTAAAAATAGGCTTTTAATTAATAGCAGTCAACTTAATTTGTGTAAGATGTGTAATGTCAACAAAATGTGATATCTCCAAAGTGATACCACTTTTGTGATTATCTCCAAAGTTTGGTTTAAAAAGAAGAAATCAACTTGTTTAATAGAAGTAATTTTTTGCTTTACATATAATTAGATTGCTGTAAAGGACCAATTTGTAATATTATATAATAATGCTGTATAGACAATACGGTTAAAGTGAGCATTGCCTGTCAGCATCTACCGATTACAGTTAAAACTGGACAGTGACTTTTATACTTGAGCCCCATAGATTTTGGTACTAGGCTTGATGCTAATAGTCGTTTTATCAGTGAACCATAAGTAAGTATCAAACAACAGTCAATGAAACCTGCAGGTGATAAAGAAAATGGCATAGTGTTACCTAATGGTGAGAACAGACATGTATGGCCATTTAAATTGCTGCCTAATGGGAACTCATTTACACAAAAGGCTTCCGCTCATTAGGCTTATAAATTAGAACAATGTGGAGACTATTGTATGCTATTTTGAAAGGAATTGCTTGGAAAAGATGTAGCAATGTTATGGAAATAATCAGTGTGACATTGATGGCAAAAGGATTTTGGCTACATAAAAGTAGGATTAATAAGTACGAATAGAATGAGGATTTTACTTCTCTTTTATAAAGTGGTGGATACAGTTGTCTCAATACTCTGTATAGTTCTAATATCTGGAAGTTTATAGCGATACTAAAACACTGTTTGTTCCAGTAGAAACAGTTGAAACAAGGACCCTTATCTGGAAACTGAGGACAGAAAAATTAGGATTAGAAAGTCATATGACTTTCTGACAGTGAAAGTTATTAACCACCAGGACAAACTCACACAACGATAGCAGCCAGTCCCTCACAGCTTTCAGTCACAGGTGGATGTCCCGAGAATAAGCTATTGGCTTCAGTGGGAGCAACTGGGTACAGTGTAAGTATTTGTTCTGTACAGGAAATCAGACCAGATAAAATCATCCAATAAGCCTTGATTCTGCCTACCGTAAGCTCCAAAACAATCCACAAAAGTGAAGGAGATTCCCTAAGTAGGATAAACCAAAATAAAGTAAGCAGGTGAAAGTAGTAGTTTTCCACACAACTGCTTTTGCTTGTAGGAATCATGAAACAAATATCTTTAGGAGGGTCCAGTCTTGGATAAATCTTACTAACCCTAAATCTAGTGTTACTTACATCTGTTTTATCAATCCTTCTCCTCTTTTCTTATTTGGATTTTTTTTTTCACTTTGACCAGTTCAATGGTTTTCTTAACTTTCAATGTCTGATGAATTCTACCCTAAATTTCCCCAAAACTTCCCCTCCTCTACCACTCCGTCTTATGTTCTTATCCTCTGAAATTCTTTCAGGTGTGTTTCAGAATATGTAAGCTGCTTATTCCTTGCTGTGTTTTCCATGAAGCAGCTTCCCAGGGACACATTACCTTGTAATGTCTATCGTTTTGAGATTTGAAAGAACTTTGAAGAGTGAAAATAATCAGGAACTCTTCCACTATATGTGGAGTGATTGTACAGAATGGCATATTGTCAAAGCCATGGGAAAGTCTTGCCTTTTGCCAAGCAGCATTCAAAGGGAAGCTTCCTTTGCTTTTCTGATTCATGCTCCTCATTTCTGAATGATGTGTACTGAAAAAGTATACTTGAGTGAAACTAATTCTGGTCATCCACTATGGATCTGAAGAAGGCGAAACAGGTTTTCATTCTGTCCCACTTTATGGGACCATGGGAAACCTCCACTTGAAGAGTGTCCTGTTGCATCCAAGGAGAACAGCGCAAGTACAGTCAGCACATGCCTCACCTTTATCTGAGGCACAACTGGAATACAAGGCAGTCATTGCAAGTTGCTCCTCTACAGCTTAGAAGGTTTCTGTGTTTAGGTGTTCAGAGTTAACTCTCCTCAGAATATTTAGAGCAGAAAATACCTGCTGCTTTGTTTCACAGCTTAAAATGAGTTTTCTGTTGTTCTTTCTCCTGAAAGCATAACCTGTGGCCTAAGAGCAAGGATATTCTCAGTTGACAGTGACAGTTTTCAGGAGTCTTCCTATATCGTCATCTCTGTCACCATCTCAATTTCTTTTCAGATCAAAATTAGATCACAGTCCTTAATCACAGTGAGAACGTCCACAATTCAACCTAAACTGCATGGCAGACTCTTCAGTTTACAAAAAATACCCTCGGTGAAGGATGCGGTCGCAAACAAATGAATCAATGAGTTACCTTTCAATTCCTTTGTTGCCTTAACATTTTGGGGTAAAGAATATTTATTTCTTGGGTGGGGATCTATGGCTGAAGAAGAGGATTGTATCAGCTCGTCGACTCCACAGTCTTGTCACCACGGTGATGTGTTGCAGAGGGCGGTCACTTCTGAGGGTGGTGTTTAGCGCTAACCGCAGCAGACCTCGGGCAGCGCAGGCCGGCGAGGAGAGGCAGCGGTGGGGCTGAGACCTATTGTTTCTCTAAGTGGTTGCAGGGCTGTCCAGGTGTCCTGATTTAAAGGCTGCTCCTTGAGACAGGAAATTGTATCTTGTTCTGAGGTTTACTGTAATAAAGTACATAGTCCTGGGGGAATGTGCTGCTGGGCCCATGAATCACTTTATGGGCTGGCTGTTCTGACCTCAGCCCTGTGATTTA
>NW_010395707.1:42795-88759 GCF_000710305.1 Buceros rhinoceros silvestris | reverse complement strand
CAAAAATGTAACCGGCGCATGGTCTTCCCAGCCTCCCCCGCCTCCAACCCAGATGCGCCTGTAACTGGGAGGCTGCCATAAATCCATAAACGCAGGTTTGCTCAGGGCTGGCAGTTTCACTTGTCTTGCCCAAGAGCCCTCTGCTGAGTGTCTGTTGGGGACTTGGTGGCAGGAGAATCCTTTTGCTTCGCTGGTGCTTCCTTTGTCGTTTAGTGGCCTTGCAGCAACTTGAGTTTCTTGCGTGAAGCAGCAAAAAATCTTGGTGCAGTCATGGTAGTCTTAGCAAAAATAAGGCAGCTTGGAGCTTGCAAGATTTTGATAATCTCATTTTTCCTTTAAGCTAACCATAAATTTTAAAAAAAGAGAGACCTGGCTGAATTCAGCTCAGGATGTCACTGTTTTACCGATGTTACCACATGTACTTGTACAATTCTTCTTTTAAGTAAATAGTAGTATTTGCATTTACAGAGGCAGTTAAATGATGTGCTTTTGGTCAAACCACAAGTGACAGGCATGAAGAACAGATCCTGACTCGAAGCTCCGCTAAGCCATGTTTCTATTTTAATTGACTACATTTGTTTACGTGTTTTGCAGTTAGCGGTTGTTAGTTTAAAAATCTAACACTTTTCTTTGTTGGCGGTCTTTTCATCTCAGCTTTTGAAATATTTTTTTCTGCATGAAGCATCCTTTTATTTTCCTGTAAATTCATTGTCCGTACACTTCCAAAAGTGCTGAGAATTGTTGTTGTTGTTGTGCAAAATAGCTATTTCTTAAGCATAATTTCAGGATTAAAAGAAGTTGTCCAATTCACTCATGTTCACCCTGCCTTGCAGTTGTTTTCTGCCCCTGTCCCCTGTGAATCTCCGTACAATTCAGTGTAAATCTTCACTGTGTATTCTTGCCATGAATTTGTCGGTTTTAATCCAATTGTTTTAAATAGTTTAGACATTAAAGGGAACTGACAGAAAGAGCCATTTTTCCTCTAACAGTTTGTAAATAATACTGTTAGAATGAAGAAGCTATAACCAGTAATATAACCATAACCAGACTGCTATAAAGCAGTCCTCTTCCTTGCACCCACTCAAACTTCTGCCTTGACCTTCTCATCCTAAATTCAGCCTTGGAAAATAGGCACAATTTTTCCATAAAATAGATAAAATTTAAACAACTTGAAATTTATCAGGAAATTTCGTTGCAAGAAATTAACCGTGTCACAAATCTTAGTACCTAAGTAGATGCCAAGTTACACTTTTTTAGCAATGGTACAACCAATTAAAGGGCAACTATATCCAAAGAAGCAAGAGGTTGCTTACAAGAAGGTGTAGGAACTTCCATTTATCTGTATTATATACAGGTTTTCATGAGAGCCAGGCTGTCTGTGTGATGCAGGCTGGTTTAAGTTTGTTTTTTCTATTTCATATCCTTGAAACTGGAGTTTTTTACTTCAAAGATACTAGAGTAATATATGTAAATTTGTATGTGATACTGTTTTCTCAAGAAGGTAATTTCCATGGGAGTTTTGTACAAATTACAGGATAAACACAGCTTCAGATTTGTTCAACTGAAAATGTATTGGTGGCTGGAATGTGCTAAAATGAGGTTTTTCCAGTTCTCCCATGCATGTATGCCTTGCTCTCTCAACACGTTGCTTAAGGTTCATGTATCTTGTGTCTCATTACAAAATAGACAATAACAGTTTACTTTGAGATTGTTGAGCTTCATTTTTATATAAAACTCTTTAAATCTGTACATGAAAAAAGGCTGTGTATAACAGAGTGTATCATTGTGTTTAGCAGGGATCTGATAATAAAGGGTTGTCAAGGGTCTATTTCCATGGTTTAGATCAGGCTTAATAGTGCTTGTTCTGGAGTAGAGTACGCATGCTCAGCGTCCTAAACTGTTTTTAAAGCATGCAGCTCCTGTTTCTTCTCATGAAGAACAGGGACTGGATAGAGATAAAAACAGAAGAGAAGACAATGGGGTGCTTCCTACTTACCGTAGAGCACTAGTGGCTTTAAGTATCTGGAAAGTTACTTATCTTCAGAGCTCATCAGAATATACTGTAATGCCAATTCAAACAAATCTTCTGCACTAAGAGACTGCAAGTAGCTACACTTACTTTCAGACCCGGATCTGAAAAAGGAAATTAAATTAAACCTCCCTGGTCACTTCTGCTACAATTATGGAACTAAATATATCCAAATTTTATCCATAGCCCCTGACACCTGCTCCATTCCTGTCCTCAACCCTTTCAACAACTTCTGTTTGCTTAGAAACACTTTCTTGGCACTACTTCAGCAGTTGTCACTGCAGCTACCAGGAGCAGGAGGCAAAGTGATGCCTCGGTGCTGAATGAAACTGCTTCCATGCTCTTTTTTAACCTGATGCTGCAGTTCTTGGCCTTATCCAGACCCTTGGTGTTTCTTGTGTGCACTTTTCAATTCATCTCCTGGGCACCAGCAGCAACCAGTAAAAACTGAAATACAGGTGGTAAGTGCTAGGATTAGGATGGAAGAGATGTCAGCATTAGTGCTGCTGTCGTGCCACCCAATCCTAAGACATCCTTTGCAGAATTAATGTAAACCATCCCATGTACTACATCTGACCCCACAGGGAAAATATCTTTTTAAAAATTAAACAAGGTAGTTCTGGAAGAGAGGCTTTCAGAGTCACACAAAAGAACCATCAGGGAAGAGGGAGGAGAAAGTTAGGTGAGACACATCCAGGTCAGTAGTCAGATAGACAATAAATAATGAAAGCAATCTGTAACTCTACCAAGAAAATTGTTGAAATGCAGAGGAAAACTGAGATGTTTCTGAAAGAACAACAAAATGAAGTAGCTCTACACAGCTGGTATGTGACATGAAACCAGATGTCGCAGAGATAATGGCAATTAATGGGAAATGGATTAATGGAGTAATATTCAGCTGGAATGTGGTAAAAGTTGTTTGGGAAAGCTGGAAATGAAAGTACAGGTGGCGTATATTAATGATACTGGTGATTCTGAGGAAATAAAAAAGTGATAGCATAAATGAAATAGCATTACTTTGAGTCAAAGTAACCTAAGGACTATAAATAAATGGAATTAGACAGAGTGGATGGCAGCTTGCTGCAGAATTTAGGTGTAAAGTTGTGAAGGATGTAAATAACAATGGAGAAATGTGTTTTTATGGGAAACTTCTGTTCACTGGATACAAATAAGAGAAACTCTTGGACTTTTTAACTCAATATTTGGCTCACCAAGGAGTAATGTTGTTTTAATACTACAGGATCATAATAAGTGTTGATGATACTAGAGGAGAAGTCATCAGCAAAACCAACTTCAGCTCTAGTGACCGTGAATTGAGTATGCTTCTATTTAAATTAAAAAACTATACTAAACAAGTACAGTTTTCAATTTCAAAGTAATACACTGAAAAATTAAGAATATTAGATATCAAGTAAATAGGACAGAAGTTCGAGTGTAGAGGAAACAGGGAATTTATTTAAATTAAAAATCCAAAACTATGAGGTCTTTGCATCCCAAACAGAGGCGGGGAGTTAAGGAAGAGTTACCAAACCTAACTGGCTATGTATCTGCATCCAAAAGGAAATTAGCAGCAGCCTTAAAGGTCAAGAAGGAGAGATGTTTCTGGGAGGCAGGAATAAAGTGAGAATTGTGAAAACTCATGCTGAATTAGCCCTTCCAGAGGAAATCAAAACTAATAATGAAACATTCTATAGCCACCGATGTAAAAAGATGAGGAGAAGAAGTGAAGCCACAATGCACTGAGGACAGAGCTAGGATTAGTGATAGTATACATATGATCCCAAAATTAAACTAATGCCTTTGACTTGGTTTGCACTTAGCAGACAGATAAAATACAGAAAAAAGAAAGGAAGGCATGACAACCTATCAGAATAAGTAGGTCAAGCTTGGAAACAAGACAGATGCAGAAAGAAGTGAAATGAATTATACTAACCAGAAATAACAATCATGATAGTCATTTCGTGAGGAGGTGGATTCTCTGTCAGTTTGTATCTTTGATTCGAGTCTAAAGGTTGGATAATTTTATTAAAACAACATGTTATAAATTATGATTTTGTGTTTTTCACATGATCAAAAACCACACTAAGACTGGAGTATTGCTGTCATCATTTGACTGATACAGCTGAAAGTTCTTTCTACCATCTTTCACCCGGGGTCTAATTCACAAAGTCATAATTAAAGAACAGTCATTTTCACTCTAGTAATTGTGGTTGTTTGATATGTTATAATCAATGTGAAGTCCACGATTCGCTTTCCATTCTTACATTTTGGCAGCGCTGGCTTTGAAAACTAAGGATTTGACACTGTCACAGCACCTTGAAAAACTGCAATACCTCTAGGGTTGGGGATCCTGTAGTCAGATTTGTGTTCCTCCTGCTTACTCAGGCTTAGGTTTTAACCTGATTCCCAGGCTGCAGGAATACAGTCAGTCGTGCTGAACTAGGGAGAGGGCAGGAACCTGGAACTGGGAGAGCAGAACCATCTCTCTCAGCAAGAGCCCTGTCTTGTGTCAGCTTAAGCCAATTGTGAAACCACATGCTAAGCTAAAGCTCAACCTGTACTTGACCGTATCACAGGAAAAGAAACAAGAGCTGCTTTTCTTACACGGTCATTTTTCAAAATCTGGTGGATGTATTCTGGTGGCCTGTATTGCCTGAATGAAAATTAAACTTTAAATTTGTGCCCAATTTGCACTGCCGTTAAACTGTAGATGAAGAAAGGCAGCGCAAGTTTCAGGACTTCCTTCTCGGAAAAGCCAGCTCCATGGGACTTGAGAGCTTCTGCAACAAAGGCTGGTAAAACAAGGAAAGTAGTCTTTAAAAAAAAATAAAATAAAGCACCAAACTACTTTTTAGTTTTATGAGGACCTATCTCCCATAACACCAGGTGCCAGGACTGAAAGTTCCTTCTAAAATGTGCCACCTTTGAGAAGTCCCGCTCCTCACAGGCAAGCAGGTAAGGTTCATATACTATCAGTTTAGTAGGTGTGATATGCAGCAGCCTTCTTTTCACTGGAAGAATTAATCAATAAAAATAGTTCAGGAAGTTAGTCGTGGGTTGGAAAGTGAAAGCTTTAGGGTTTTTTCTGGACATGCTGGCAGACACAGTCTAGAGATGTATGCAGTTCTGAGTGCTCGGAGCTCAGACATGAGCAGGACTAGAAATTGCAAATCTTTGTTTGCCTCAGGTGCCAAAGTAGTAAAATTAACATAGAAAGCTAAAGTAAAAGAAGGGCTAAAACACTGATGGGAAAAGCAATACAAACTATTTATAGGATTACTTTGGATCACTGTATCACACATATTGAGGGAAAGGACTTTAAAAAGCATTGCTTATTAACCCCAGTAAGGAATGATCCCTCTGTGGTTCTAGACATTTAGGATATTAGAGAGAATGTGTGTAGGAAAGTCTCAATATGTTATCAGTATATATATATTTTTCAAACAAGGCCACCACAAGTGGTAATACTTCCTGTGTCTAAAATTTACATTGATTACTATACCATTAATACAATGGAAAATTAAAGGGGCATCTCTTCTGGGCCATCATTTACACTAAAAAGGTGTAAATGCAAGAAGCTTCAATTTGCTGATGACAAACAACTTTTTATTTTCTTCTCACTTGGTTTGCTTAATTTGCAATTCCTCTTTTGGTAGCTGTGAGAGTGTAGATCAGGGGTGAGAAAGACTGCTGATGTGCCATTCAGACAAGGCGAAGGTAACTTGCTGATTCAGGAAGCAAGTACAGGAATGGAAGGACTGGTATTACCCCTTCTGACAGAGTGCATAAAGCTGTATTTGCAGCCTGAGGTTTGATTATTCCCGGATGAAATTAAAAGAGCAGGTAACACATCTTGCCAAGGTACATTTCTTCCCACCTTCTTGCGGCAAGGGGTTGCTACTGTTTCTTTTGGATAAATGGTTTTGCTCACTTTGGGATGCTTTGTGCTTTTCATGTAGCTGCATCTTAAATACTGCAGAAATTGTAGCTGGTGCAGAATTTGGCAACTTGTGTATTAAGTAAGGTACTGGTCTATTAACATCTTGAAATAGTGTCCTCTGGTATGACTGCCAGTGTTTTTCAAGGTTACTTTTAAAAACCTAATTCTGATACCCAGAGCTCTGCGAGGACTGCCTCCTCCCTGCGAGGTACTGCAGGTTCAGCGACCACGCTGACAGGGCAGTGGCTGTTAAGTGCTAGAGTCTCAGGGTGTTAGAAACTGGAATTTACTCTCCACATGGTTCAGAGCAGCCAGACTTTCTTTATTTTCAGAAGATATTCTATAACCAGCAAAAAAAAGTAGAACAAAATGTTGAGTTTGTAACTACTACTGTAGATGTGTTGACACAGTTTGTGATGAAAAAGGTGATGTTAGCACCAGGGAACTGTTCCATTGGATCAGCTGTTTGGTGTGTTTTATTACTAATTACTTTTTAAGAGTTTATCATGTGTGACCCACCCCAACACTGTCATTTTACCAAACTAATGAAATTACTGAATACCATGTCCTAACACTTTCATGTCCTAAGCTGTCACGTAAATGTCTGTCTAGCTTTCATAATACTGCAATACTTTATATAAATCTCTTTGCCTGCTTGTTCTTTATGTTGTTGTCACTTCACAGGAGGGTTTTTTTAATTCTTATGCAAATAATACAGTTCTTACTGTAATGGTGATTCACCGTGGTGAGTCTTGCAAGTGCCTGTGATAGAAAAGCAGTAAAAGCTCGATCAGCATTTTCTGTGGGCTTTGACTAAACAGAGTGGACAAAAATCAGGGCAACTGAAGCAAGTACTGCACAAATGACAGCTCTTCTTTCTGAAGCGACTGATGCCCTTACCACTGGAGCGAGTGAACAGTTTATGAAACAGCAGAACCCTTCCAGTTTGAAGCCTTATGTATTAAAGGCACAACAGCCATAATTACAGTTTATCTGAATATTCCAAGTTGAAATCTCTGGCAGCTCAGTCATCATCGCTCATGGAAGAGCAACAATCTCTGACTGGAATTACTATGAGTCTGTAGCAAGCTGAGCTTTCCAAATTTGTGCCAGACCCTTAAATATTGTACTTTAATGCTAGTGGGAAGGAAAACAAATTTGATGGCTGTAATGAAACTAGGCCTGATGGGATTATCCCAGGTTTTTGGTGACATTAAAATCAAAGCTGCTGCTGATCTCAATGTTACTTTTATATTATCTCATCCATGTTTTCAGAAATACTTCTCATTGGAAGACATCTTATTATTTGAAATAAAATTATATAGCACAATGTATTTATAACATTTCCATATGGAATTTGGGTTCTCTCTGACATATGTAAACATTCTTTTAATGAATATGTATAATTTTAATGTTTTGAAGCATCATTAATTCAGCACTGTTTGCAGCCTGTTTTTCTTTCTAATTATTCAGATGATAAATATGCCAGCATTATGACCCTGAGAACTGTGCTGCAAAGTACCAAACTGCTTTTAAAAATACACTTTCTCTTGTTTCACCAGAAGGATTCCTCTCCTTTACTAGGAAGGACCTGTGAAAGAATTAGATAGTCTTCTGAAACCAAGTGCTGTAGAGAACCATTTAAATACATCTTGATTCTGTTAGTATGGGTAAGCCAGAGGACAAAGTTAGCTACCTTCATAGGTAAAACATTTTTAGTGTTGTGGATGAACTTTTTTTATTATTACTTACTGGATTTACCCTGCTGCAGCTTATTATCCAGCAGTATTAGTCCTGCAGTGCTGAGGGTTACTGAGTAGTTAGAAAGCTTCATGTCCTCTTTTGCAAAAGTATGCTGTGGTTCACCAAAGAGGAAAAAGAGGAATGAAGCAAGACTGGTGTCTGCAGTACTCCAGGGAGGTGTGTTATGGTTTTCACTGCACTATGCACTGGGGTGCTTTGGTGCTAATGGGACTTGGTAACTGAATCTGTCTGAGCTGTAGTTCCTTTTTTTCTAAGTTCATTCAAATACTTCATCGCTCAAACTACCAAATCACTTATTTATCCTCGCCCAACCCCATACAAGAAATCTCATCTGTGCGGTGTATGTCTTTTTCTAGGGCCTCCGTAACATGTGTAAGAGATGCTAGCACCTGCCATTTTTACTAGAGTCACTGCGGCTGAAGTATTCTCTAAGAAAAATATTGTTCAGTATCTGAAGTTAAATGCTGTACAATTCTTTAAGTTCATTCTTCTCTGCTACAGAAAGATTTAGAAAATACTGCTTTGCTGGATGCCCTCTATTTCTACAGTTTGTAGTGTTAGTAATATGTAGTAGTATAATAGTACGTTCTGATTTTACTCTTTCATTAAGAAAAAAAAATACTGTGATTGAGGGAAGTTCTTAAAGCTTTACCTTGATTCAAGGCCTGTAATGAAAACAAAGCTGCCATTTAAACTGTCACCATCTTGCCTAGTTATCTTTTTAAAATTAGACATTTTCATTCAAGGTCTCGAGGAGACATGCACATTATTCTTTGTCATATATTGACAGAAGTATTAGGACGGCCAGTAAACGCAACAGGACAACCTCATCAGGAACGCTTCAAAGGCTTAGGGTATTTGGCATCAGAATAATTCGGTCATGGCAATTTTCAGTGTTTTCTCGTCTCTGCAGTCATCATTGCCTGTAAGACGTCACTGTAAGACATTTCAGTCCTCTGGATCTGTCAGTTTCTCAGAGTTTGAGTTGTTCATTAGAACTATATTCTTGGCATCGGCTGTAAGAACTCTCAGTCCCAGCTGAAATGCAAGTGGAATGGCGACCATGGATAAATCAGAAGTACTCCAGAGACAGCTCTATTGCCGTATAATTAATCTGTAGCTATCTATTTAGAAAAGGTTAAACCTATCCTTTTTTGCAGGTTATTTTTTTTTAAAGCCTGCAAACAGAGAAAATAATGTTCATATTGATCTTCAGATTATATCCACTAATATCTCTTAAGAACTGAATCTACTTGGTACAACTGCAGTCTGCAGTAATCATGGTTAACATTCAGTGAAAGGCTTCAGCATGAATAGAAGAAAAAAAAATATCACCCTCTTTTTGTCCAATTCAAAGTTAATCCTAAACATCTTTTCACTATATTTTCTATACTACTGCCGTTTCAGATTTGACTTGGTAATATTCAGTCTGTTTTAAAGTCTGCTTACCTAGTGTGAGCTGCTACAGCTCAATTCAGGCTACAGAACTTGCCCAAATGGAGAGATAAATAGGCTGATCCTCCCCTGCTGAGCTGATGTTGCTACAGCTACACTACTTTCACTGTCAGAAACACCTGAACTAAAGTGAACTATGTTTATGTAGTGACTTTGGCATTAGCTGGCGTTTTAATAGACCAACTGCTTTGGGTTGTGCAGCAAGTACATGCTTTGCCTGCCTATTAGAACGTTTCAAGACCTCTGATGTTGTGATCTGAAGACATGCAGTTTGCTGAAGAAGCTAAGCCTGTACCACTGACTATTACCTAAACTGAAGCTGAGCTTCTACAACTGACAGCAACACTCTTAATTTGTTCCTGTGCTGCTAGCACAGCAGCCCATTTTCTCCTTCTTGCCAGCTTGCCTGTCTTGCAGCATGTTCTTCTTGTCTTCCTGAGGATAACAGCTCTCAAGAAGGGTAAGAAGTCAGTTTTGTAGTGCTCTTCAGTCACAAACCTTGTCTTTTGCTTGGTGATATTTGCTTTTTGTGGTCTTTCACAATCATTTTAGCAATTCCAAGCCCTGTTGAGAAAAGGAACTTGCCATTACAGATGTGTCCTTTCAGCAGGGCTGACAGTGACACCTGCACTTCTCCCATATGAAAAAGTATATGTTTAGCTTGCAGAATTCAAAAATACAGCTACAATGCACATATCACATCACAAGATATTTTTTCTTACTGTGGTTCAAACTTCATCTTGTTTCAATTCCAGAAAACAGGCAGGAAGCCACAACACCTTTCACCCCACTTCTTGACCAGCACCCCTGTCTCACACATGATATATCACTGAAGTTTTGGCCAGTAGGATGTTTTTTTCTAAGGCATGGTGGCGAAAGTTATTCAGCAAAAAATAAGTAATGGACTGCTATCCATATCTCATTGTCGTGGTCCTGGAGTTTTCACTTAAGAAATAGAGATGGCCAACAAAGGATTTGATTGCAGAAGGTATGTTTTACGTGCTATTTGAGGCACCACCAATTTCCATACCAGGGTAATGGCTGTATAGATACTGTTACAGAGATATTCTTGGCTCTGGTCCTGAATCATCAGCGAGGATTGTGGGTTTACTATTAAAAGAATAAGTGTTTCTTTAGAATCAAAACAGATTACTCTAAAGAAAATGAAAATGACCAGAGCTCCAAGCCAGCCTGTCTTTCCCAGGATACCAATAGCTAGAAAAAAGCAGAGGTCATGGATCATATTCTGTCACTTCACTCTATTGATATTTTTCATGTTTCAGGCAGACATCCAAAACTGGATTCTTTTCCATAAAGCAAAAGCAACAGAAACAAATTGGCAATAATAATGCGCCCATTATCGGTTGTTCCCACACCCTACAATCTTGACACTAGAACTGGGAATCTGATGTGCACCTTTTCCTTACTTCTACTTTTTGTCTCCATTAAATATTTGTATTTCTTCATAGCGTGAATATATTTAGCGTATCTTTTGATTATCCTAAAGGGCCTTAAAAATATCACCTAGCTTTGTGGTATCATGTCTCAAAAAAAAGGAATGTCTTGAAAGACAAGGAGTAATTTACAGTGCTAGTTTTTCTAGATATGACCTAAGCAGGATCCAAGCACTCTCTGAACTGGGTCTGTCAGATTTTTTATAAGCTGGTAGTCTACTTAAAGCAAGCTTGCTCTCTTAGCAACTACAAGAAACACCTGTATAAATCCAGAGGTAAATTCCACCCACAAAAGGCCATTGTGTAAGTTCATTCTGCTGTGATGGTGAACAATTTTCCTCTTGGAGTACATGATTCTTTCCCATTATTTGAATCAGGATATATGACTTCAGTTGAGATCCTGATAATAGCAAACTTCTGTCTCTGGGTAGCTTCAGTAAAACTCTAGCAGTCATTGGAGTGGCTGAGGGGATGAACAGAGATCACGTCTTAGCCATAGGATTTTTATGCGCTTGTTTCTTCTGCTGTGCAGTGATAGAGATCTTAAGCTTTCACTGGCATAGATACTTGTAAGAGCTCAGTCACTGACTGGGATCAGGAGGAAGCCAGGTCATGCATCAGTCACCCTCTTCTCAGCTAAACCCATAATGTGTAAGTAAAATTGTTCTTCCATCCCGGCTATTACTTGTTGGAACACAGTCATGGACTTTCTCATTGAGTCAGTTTTCACCCATTGTCTTAGCAAAACTTCACACCATTCGAGTTAGAGAGGTATTTTTTTTTCCAGATGTAAAAATTAACAAGAGTTTTTTAAATGTGGTGTCTCACCCGTACAACTCTCAAAGAGAAACAACCTCAGAACCTGGTGGTTTCTGCTCCAGCGCTGTGGAGACTGTGTGCCTTTCACATAACTCTGTGGGCAAAAGTGCTGTGCTGGCTACTGCCAAGCTGGATTAAAAGGTTGTAGCCCTGAGCTGCTTCTCAGAGACTACTGTCTTCTCAGATCTGTCAGCAGGACTGCATGTGTAGTCGCTTCCTGGTCCCATTCTATTAAAATAATATGTTGACGCATTTTCTAAGAAGCAAAACAGTATTCAGATCTTTTAGTACAAGGTCAAGAAGCAAATATATATATGGAGTTATTCTTACAGATGGGAGAAGGGATTATTAAGTATTTAGGACACTAAGTTCTTTGTCCAGCTGAGCTGCATCCTACATTAGGAATGCATCTTGGATCTCCGTGCACCCTTGATCTAAGCATGGAAGTACCTGATGAAGCTACTTCACTCTCTGTCACCAGAAGCATTAAAATATTAAATACATCTTTTTATGCTCACCAAGGTCATAAAATTTGTAAACTTTTCAGCATTTTAACAGGGCAAAATTTCTGTATGATAAAAATTTCAGTAGTACCAGTCCTTTGTCTTTTCAAGCCTTTAATTTAAAAGTCCAGTATTTTAGATTCATATGTTTGAAACATTAATAATGAATAAAAGCATTGTCCGTTTGTTCTGCTCTCCTCAAATTTTGTCGGTCACGTATTCTTTCACATGGATCTCAATGGGTAATTTTTGGAACAATGTGAGAATTAAGGTCAAAGAAGAGAGATAGTTGTTTTCCCTAACAGAGCAATCCTTTGGGTCCATTTGAGAACTGCTGTTTTATGATCAGGGCTGTTGTCTTTGTCTTCTCTCTTCCCAGTATCTGTAAAATGTTTATGAACTCTATTTGTAAGAGTTTTTTGCTGTTGGGAAAGAGTATGGCATGATTGTGTTTCTATATCTAGTTGTTACAGCACTTGAGCGTCAAGATCTTGCTACAGAATGTTCTTGCTTACACCATTTCTATGAGGCTACAAAAGGTTTGTGATGAGGGCAGGCCTACCTTTGTCTTAATTACTCGGGACATGCATCCAGCAAGCTCATTATATTGGTTGCTCACAAGAAAAGTCAAAGAATAGCTCAAGCACCCTTGAAGGCATCTATTTCAACATCTATCATGTAGCACAAAAAATGTCTGTCATAATTTCCTTCTGGGCGTACACTGTATTGTTCAAGTGATTTCAATAAACTTGTCCTATGCCACCTTCCTTCAAAAATAGTTCATGAATAGGCAGTATAACCTAATAAAATTAAATATAGTAGTCTTATGATTAGTCCAGTATGTATGCATTTATTTTCAAAATCTGTTCTGGAAATATATAGAACATTATAAAGAATGAAAATGTTCAGCCAAAGTAGTAATAAATGGTAGTTATTAAGAACTGAGAAGCTGAGTGCAGAATAATAGCATAATATTGTATGTTATTCTTATCCTGTAAGCAATAATTTGGTATCAGCAGTCATTTAGGGGAGGACAGGTGGGTCTTGACTTCCTGCTCCACCAATGGACATATAACCCTGATAAACACATTTATTACTGCTCTTTGGAGGTGCATGCTGCTACATCATGTGTGGTATGTTCAACAATTTATAGAGGCTTCCTCTAAGATTTTTCAGGATGATGATGTATTTATATTGTTTTTTCAGACAAGAAGCCCTTCTTGCTGCCATTAGTGAAAAAGATGCCAATATTGCTCTGCTAGAACTTTCATCCTCTAAGAAGAAGACCCAAGATGAAGTGGCTGCACTGAAGCGAGAGAAAGACCGTCTTGTGCAACAGCTCAAGCAGCAGGTGGGTGGAGGAGGGCTAGGAGAGAAACCGGATAATGATCTGGTGTGAGATTTTTATCTTGATTTATGGAACTAATAATGTATAATCCCATTGTATGTTGAGGTAGAAATTACATAAATAACAATTTCAAACTAGCTACCAGTCATGAAACCTGTAAAACATGGTGGAGAAACCTCTCAATGTTGAGAGAAGTTTCTTTGTGTCACTGCCTGAGTAGCAAATGTGTGATAGAATGTATATGAAAGTGGGAATGAAAAGGACATTGGTTGTTATGTTGTACAGGCACAAATAACCACAGAATCAGGGATAACTAGTGATGCTTCTCTTGGTGGTCTCTATTTGCCTTGTCAGAGAGGAGGTATGCATGGAAGAGAATTGTCCTTGCTGTAAAGCTCAGGTATGAATAAGTTACCCCCACAGTCTCTACAGAGATTTCTAATCTCCAACAGGAGCACTGTATGGGAATGCCAGCTGCTAGAGTGGAATTTGGGAGGTCTTGTGCTTGTAAAGAGATTGGTCCTTTCCTATTTCTGGCCTCTCCCATTTCTAAAATCTTTTTGTGTTGCATAAGAATCAGAAGAAGTGTCTTTCTATTCAAGCATTTAATATTGTGTTTCAGTATTGAATGCAATGTGAAAAATACATTGCCAGTAAAACACAGAGGAAGCAAAAGGCATCCCTGGCAATAGCAGATTTAGGATCTGAAAAATCTGTCTAGATTTTTCACTTTAGCAGTTCTGGTGTGTTTTTCTGAGTTATTCCCTTGCCACATTCCCTGTAGTAGCACATATGCTGCTGCCAATCCAGTATCAGATTCTTCAGTGCCACCGTTTCCATCTTCATAAAATTTTATGTGCAAAGTTTCATCTGTCAACCACATGATTTCTGCTCCTGTCAAAGACAGTAAGGCAAAACCAGGTCTGCTTTCTTGTAAGGGATTTCTCTGCTTCTTCCTTAGCAAACAGAAATAGGTTATTGGCCATGTATTTTTAAGGTAACAATTATTTAAGGTTTAAGAACAATACTTTTGATTGTTATACCAACTTGAAAAACAGCAAGAACTGTAGTTTACGGTCTTGTATTACGTTTGAGCAATGGTTGTAGTTACTTTCACTTGTCAGCCAGATGATCTCCTACTTAGAACAGGATTCAGAAGTGATCACAGAAACATAAAGTACTTGTTTTCTTCATTTGTCTGTTGGTGTAGCAGCTTTAACATACATTACCACTCATTCCAAGAGAAATTGGAACTTTATTGTCAGTTCTTGTCATAGGTTTAAATTCTAGCACTTTCATGACCCTTGCCCTTCCCAGTTTTCTTCTGATTATCCTTTGTGGCTAGATGGAACAATCGCTACTGTTTTGTGGTGGGGGTTTTTTCTGCTGAAGATTTGTGTATAATTAATTTATAAATTAAAGTTACTGTTAGCTGTAATGACTTAGGTTTCAGTTAGGTGATTTTTTTTAACATTGTAGTTCATATAATCATTTTTCAGTGCTGATAAGTTTTACAATATCATATGCTGCTCCTAAAAAGACATGGCCATTTCCCTTAAGGATGCCCATTCTAAGTGCTTCTCTGTATAGGTGTGGGATACTTAAAAAGAATTAAAATTGCAGAGGAAATTAATTTGAAATTGTTCTTGCTCTGAAGTGAGACCGGTTCTGAGCTGATGCTGAAACAGCGGTCCTTTTTCAAAAAATTAATTGAAATATCCAAATGTCTTTGGAGTTTCTGGTTCCAAAACTGCCATCAGCTGTAAAGATTCAAGATTGTTTAAGACTGTCATCTTAAAAAAAAAAAATTGAAGACAGCAGAAAGTAATCTCCTCAACACATCTGTGCTATGAGTAGTGTAAATACAAAGTATATGTAAGTAGTGTAAGTATAAAATCCCAGATAATGGGGCTGCAAGGTATTGTCCAGTGCATCCCAAATCCCCAAGGTAGAATATATGTTTATATACAAATGTTCTGAACTATATTTTAACTATACCTGAGTATTGTCTTAAGGATGTGTCATCTTTTATCGTTTCTTTCACCACATTGAAAGAAAAGCTTCTCAGAGTTACTTATCACTAAGTACCTTATCAGTACTAATCACCACCTCTATAAGTTGCAGGGGATCTGAAATGGTATTTATTTTTTCAGTACAAATTACTTTGGTATGTACTTCTGCATCAATTCAAATCATAGCAACTTTGACAGCTCCAGAAACTGGAGATGGGTCAGAAGAGAAGGCTGTGAGATTTTAGAGGATCCTCGTTACTGATATAGTCAAAGGGAATCTCATTTTTCCACATGCTTTGCAAATAATCTGTGTACTTGGCCCTTGTGGTCCTCTGCAGTCATTACAGGTCACCTGCCCCATATTTTCCAACAAAAACAACTGTGCTGCTTCACCAGTTTAAGCTTTCTCTACATGGACCCTTTTCCACATCTTGAGAACAAAGGTCCTTCTGTGTTTGCCAGTTCCACGGGAATACATAGCATTTCAGGAACTTCCTAAAAGCTTAGCTGTAATTCCTAAATTTACAGTAGAAATTGTGAATGAAAAATCTTTCAGACTTGCAGATGTATTGAACACAGCTGTTCAAGAAAGGCAAGCGATGCCAGTTAATCAAGATCTTCTGGAAGACTTTGAAAAGCAGTTTTGGAGCCTAAAACACTTATTCAACCTTTCGGATTCAGATCTGGGATCCTGACCTCAGTAATTTCTTCCTTCTGCCTTTAACATTGTTTCAGAGCCATTGAGCTCCCTGACATTTGGTATTTCAGTCCATCCCACTTCTAGGAAATGCTTAGACTTTGTGGTGGGAAAACATCTCTTTCGGTTGACTGGCATGCACGGTTGACTAAAAGATTCCCGTTTCCATGTACATAGGATACAAACAGAAATGCTGAGCAATATCAGAAGAGAGTGACTTGTGTGAAGACTTACGCATGCTGTGGTAGGTACTGTAGGTCTGGTTGCTGAATCTCACTGCAAACTGGAAAGGGCCTCTGACAGAGGTAGTACTTTAGGAAAGGAGTTTTCTGACTGCGCTGCAATAGTGAGTGCAAATGGATAGGTGTGTGTATGATAGGATCCAGATTATGCCTTTTCATTGCTTATACTGATTATCATTGAGTTCCTACAATAGCTACCACTGTTAGCAAAGTTACTGTTAATTGACCTTTCTTAGAGTGTAGAAAGATACAATTCTTTCCCAAAACAATAACTCGTTCTACTGATGAGCCTCAATTTACTTTCTAGGGAAAAAAGAAAAAAAATTCTTCAGCTCTGCAATTTCAAGTGATTTTTATTTATTTTAAAATATTGGTGAAAATTCATGGGTTCGTCAATGAAAGGTTGTACAGATTCTGGAGGACTCTGTGGTTATCTGTTGCTTTAACTTTCCTTTCTCCCTTCCCAACACTGTCACGTTCCTGGTCGCTCGCATGGGAAGGGTATTACTGCAAAAGAGAGGGAAGCAGTACTGCCAAAGACATTTTGGTTCTTTAATTTTGTTAAGTATGTGTATTAAAGTTTGAATGAAGAGAGGCATTTCGGAAAGAGGATATGGCATCAATGTTGTTTTAATTTAGAGCTTCTAGGCTCTGAATTGCAGGAATGTGGCTCAATATAGAGACCATTTCCTAATGAGGCACTCAGCATTGACCAGGCTTTCCAGTAAATGGAGCTGCCTGTTTCATATTGATTGTCAGTTTGTATGAGGGATTTCCTCTATCATCGGAAAGGCAGGCCGATTGCGGGGCGAGGGTCACCAGCTAATGTGGTCGCAATTTACTTCCTCCCAGAGTACTTTGTCTCCGTGAGTAGTTCATGGAGAAGCAATGGTTTGGAGGCTGTTTCACCAGAGGGGGCCGGGGCTGATGCAAGAAAATATTGCCGAAGGTTGTCTAACAAAGTCCAGATGTAGCGTGGCAAGCGCCAGCCAGCGTGCTTCGATAATACGCCATACAGAAGCTCCCATGACATGTGTCATGCTGGAATTAACAGAGACCCAAGGAGCTTTGGCCTGCTCTGGGGCAGCACATCCACCACTCCTCTGTTAGAAAGTAGCCTGTTTGCCATTTATGCCTTTCCTCTTCAAGCTAAGTTTTAACAATCGGGGTATATTTTTTGTAACAGAGAGGAGCGTGACTCTGCAGCTTTGGGTTGTAAAGAGAAGGCATATCTGAATGGGCTGAGGTTTTCCTGTCTGTGGGCTTTGAGTCTTAAACGCTTGGGGTTTTCTACTAGGAGCTGTCTGGAGCAAAGATTGTCACTTACTGTGGTTTTATAGTGTCTAGCACAGTGGGGGCCCGACTTGACCAAGATCTCCAGGCACTACTATGCCGTAAATGTTAAATAACAGTGGTGAAATTTTTAGGAGGCTCTGAACTGTATCAGCATCTGTTTTCTGAGAGCTGATTCAATTCGATTGAATTGTTTGTAAATCGCTGTGTTTGCTTGTGTTGTTATATAATGCCTCATAACTATTCCCAATTCTCTTTTTAATACACTGTAGCAAATGTTACCAGGAACTAGCTTGGTTCAGTGTTATCGAGGATGGGATCTCAAAATTTTCATTTTAAGTGGTGTGACTTCAGGTTAAATTAATACTGGGTATATTTTTATTATGTTGTCTTTTCCTAAATAAAAGTAATTTTCAGACCAGTTCCTCAATCTTTTAAGAACACGTTGAGTTTTGATTCAGCATACTCACAGAATTACCCAGCTTAAGCTTTCTCCACATGTTTCATAAACGTGTATTTTCTTCTATCTCACAGATTGTTAAGGAAAACTACTGAGTGGTACTGGGCTCAGGGCAGAGCTCTCTGTAACCCACTTAATTTATTCAGGTCTACCTATAATCTTTTCGTAAAGAGTGTTAGTGAAGGAGCCCTTCAGTCTTGGGAAGGCTTTTTCTTTGGCTCGTCTGTCTTTATCATTATAATGTCATTATGCATCTGTAATGTCCCTTACTGCAATTTAAAGCTCATTACTATTTTTTCTATGTTATAGTAGATAAACTCTTTCCTACTATAGTATAGTCAGAGCTAGAAAATTTGAAGAACTTTGATTTTTTTGAGTCCCATCCTGTTTGTTCTTTTCCTTTTCTGACCTAAAATAATATTCTCTTGAGTATTGAAATAAGTTTTGTTAGTCACTTGAGTACAATTTTTAGTGAAGACGCGGGAAAGACATGGGCACTTTGAGCTTCTTGGCTTTATTTTTTGATGGCTTTCACTTTTGACTGTGAAGAAGATCAAACTTTGTCTTCAGCTTCCTTTTCATTCTAATGTACATCTCTACTGTCTAATTTTTCTCCGTGCAGTCCCCCATCTTTCCTGTTCTTGCCATACAGACTCTTGCTGTTTGTTTATACTTAACTTAGTAAAAAGTGCTCCTTTCTATTTTAGTGAAGGGAGATAAGAAACCTCATGCTATTGGAACGTATGGGTTATGTAGTCAGCTTGCTTGCCATTCAGAAGGATCTTTAATACATGTTGTTCCCTTCTACTCCTGTGTCCTCATCTTGTTCATTCCTTTCTGCCTGGGCCAGTATGAACTTGAGGGGCTGTTATTTACTATTCCCATAAATTGAGAGGAATTATTTGGTGATGACTAGTAGTATTAATAGTTAGCATTTATGCAATATTTAATATATATTTAATCTAGTCATGCAAGTCCCAAAGCTGTTTTCTCTCTGTTACTTTGTGCTTCTTCCCTGCAAAGATTTTGGCTGGCTTTCCTTATGAGGCCAAGGTACTGCAAAGATTTGTTTCTCAAGTAAATGTGATTCATGGGATCATGTGGAAAAGGAAAGAATTTTAGATTCCAGAATAGCTTCCCCCCCTCCCCCGAAAATGCTGGTTTTCCGCTGTTATTTGTTTCCGTGGAAACCCCTCACACTGATACCTGACACTCCTCTGCTGCGAACTTTTCCGAAGTGCAGTTCCACTGGTTGGAGTCATTTCTCTTTGTAAGAGGAGAATGCAAAACGGGTCAAAGGAGACTGACAGGCAAGCGTTTTCCTCTTACTGCCATGGCTGTATCAGCACGACCACACCTGTGGCATTTTATTACCACCGTGCCTGATGAAATAATACGGATTCTGTGAGGCATACATTTAGTCTTTGTGTTGCCTTAGCTGCCCTGATTTGAAACCTTGTCTGATGAGAGTGATTACCCTATCAGCAAATTAATTTCTTCTTCAGGTGGCATGGATACAATCACTGCAGGTCATTGCCAAATGCAGTCCTGTTTCTGTGACAGAACTACTGTTGTTCTCCGAGAGCAACTGAGGGGTCCCGGCGGTGTGATGGTGCCCACTGAAGTGTAATGACTGGCGCTACCTCTCAAGCCACTGCTGGAAGGGGACTTAGGAAGTCTAGGAAGGTGTATTTAAGTTGTCTGAGTCTGGTAGTGTTGGCTTCTTGGTAGCTGAAAAAACAAAGTAGAAGCTAATGTTTGCAAGGAGTGATGAGATTCAAGGCACTTGGACAGATCTTTGTTTATTCATCTCATCACCATAG
The DNA here is from genome assembly GCF_000710305.1 of Buceros rhinoceros silvestris. Taxonomy (NCBI): domain Eukaryota; kingdom Metazoa; phylum Chordata; class Aves; order Bucerotiformes; family Bucerotidae; genus Buceros; species Buceros rhinoceros. The sequence goes on along the minus strand of NW_010395707.1, from coordinate 68,920 downwards.
TGGCTAGTGGCTAGTGCCACATACTGGCACCAGCAAGAGTGGAAGGAGTTGCAAAAGTGGGGAGAGAAAACTTCTGTGGTAAGAGAGTTTGAAGGGGTCTTGCATGTCGGAGGTTCCTACATGTGTTGGGCAGATCGGAAGGTACTCTGTGGATTCTGGCATTCTCTTAATGCCAGGTTAGCCTGTTTGAAACAGCAACAGACAGATTCATGTACTTTGCCCAGAAATGTTCAGGGAATAGTGAAGCATTTTGACAACTGTTGTCACTTATAGAGGTCTTATTACCTAAACAAGGCAGTTGCAGCCTCATTTACACACTGCGTGGTAGAGGCAGCGTAAAGTCTTTCTTTTTTTCAGGTTCTTGTATCACCACTGTCTGTAGGGTCAAATGCAGCTTTACAAAATTTGAATCTACTGGCTTTAGTTATACAAAGGTGTCAAAGTATGTCAGTTTTTTATGGAATATTCTTAGCTGTACTGACAGTGTATCTGGCGTACATGTGATCAGGCAGAAGTGGCAGAGATCGCTCTGTACACTTCCTATTCAGGAAGCTCTTGGACTAGAAACAGAAGAAACTTCTGGCTAAAGTGAATATATATCCACTAATTGGCTCTCATCAGGCATTGCCAGCTGTCAAATGTAAGCATTGTGGCTTTTGTCGAATGCCTGTAACCCACACAGATTATCAATCACAGTGTTGCTTGTTTTGCCAGGCCTTGTTCCTCAGTAATTGTTTCTGTCAAGGGGGGATCTCTGCCAGGAGCAGACCCCAGCACCTTGACAGCAGCTGAGCAGGCACAGAAAGGGAGGCTTTGTCATGCCCTTGAACACTGCTTCCTGAAGCACAGCTCAAAAAGCCATCGCAGATTAAAAGAAAGCACCTTTTCCCTGCCATATGCTCCAGACTTTTTTCCCATTTTCCCATTAATCACTGATTACCACAGTAACAGCACTCAGTGCAGCATCAGCGGTCTTTTTCTGAAGCAGCATTTTATCTTCCACTGGTATTACTTATACTCTCGTTCCCTTCTCCCTCCTCCTTTTACCTTTACTCTCTGCCTCTTGTATTACTAAACAATAACGTATGTTCAAGTGAGGTCCTTGCTGTCACTGCCCTCACAGTGCTGGAGAAGGGAGCTGCTCGTCGACCCTGCTGTAAACAGCCAGGTCTGCTTTCTTTTTGGGCATTCACTCTTGTCTCAGCTGGTAGTTTTTAGGGCATTGCATGGCAGCTCTCTAAGTTTGCTTGAAGGGGAAGGTTCTTTGCCTAGGATGGTTGCCCGAAGGCTAGTGAGTCCTTCCTGCCCATGGACACGCTTTGTCGGACCCTTCAGCTGAGACCTGTCTGGCTTGGGAGACCCCACCAGAGGCACATGCCACCACCAGCACAGCTCTCAACCTCGCAAGGGCACGCAAGCTCTTTCCTCTGCTTTCTTTTTGGGCATTCACTCTTGTCTCAGCTGGTAGTTTTTAGGGCATTGCATGGCAGCTCTCTAAGTTTGCTTGAAGGGGAAGGTTCTTTGCCTAGGATGGTTGCCCGAAGGCTAGTGAGTCCTTCCTGCCCATGGACACGCTTTGTCGGACCCTTCAGCTGAGACCTGTCTGGCTTGGGAGACCCCACCAGAGGCACATGCCACCACCAGCACAGCTCTCAACCTCGCAAGGGCACGCAAGCTCTTTCCCCATGACAAGGGGGTGCCCGTGAAAGAGTTTGCACAAATAAATGTATATTAATTGGATAGCTGCTGACAGCATCTGCTGCGACATTTACACTCTCTCTCATTCAAGGATTATGAACTCCCATAGTAAGTAATTTAACCAACTCCGTCCTTGACTAGAAAATCAGGATTGCTGGACAAGTCTGGGTTAGCAGCTGAGATGCCCTCTATCCCTTTTCTGCAAGTGGCAACCCAGCCTGCTGGTGTTTGATAGCAGTTAGAATTGTTAGCCTACACTGGGGGAGGACCAGGCTTGTTAGTGGTATAAAAGAGTTAAGAACACTGGTGAGGTTGTGTTTTTCCAGAAGACTGCACTAGGAAATCTAATTTTGGGCCTAAAAAATAATAATTCTGTAGTTTTTGAGTAGTATTATTGGACATTGTACTAATGTAAATACAGTCACTGTCATTTCACATCACGGTTGTACCATATGGTGGTTTTCTATATTATCATGGCCCAAGCCACTAATCTGACAGACATTGTTTTTCAGTTAAATAAAGAGAATATATTAGAACAAGTCTTTTTAATATATATGTCCAACAGATCATTTCTGTATTTATTTCTGTGAGATTTCTGTGCTCCAAATTTTACGTTGAGAACAGTTACCCTCCCTCAGTTTCTGAAAGCCTTTGTGTCAGCTGATGAGTTCATGAGACAGCTCAGAAAGAGCAGTTTAGAAGAGCTCAAGACTGCCGATAGTTCTTAATTCAAGGAATAAAATTATGGGTGCATCTTTTTTTGCTTGACTTCTACAGTTTGTGGGGTAGTTGGGAAGTATTCGTACTCAACTACTCCCTGTTTGTTGTCCAGCGGCAGGATGTGCCTCAATGGTAAAATATTTGAGACTTTCCGACAATTGGTTCTGTGGCTGGGTTGGCTTGGCATCATTCTTTTGGTATTTGAATTGATGATGTTTGAAGGTTGACCGGAAAATACAGTGAGTTTATGATTACATTTAAATCTTGTCATTTAGACACATTGTTTAAGAAACTCAGAAGTTGTGGTGATAGAGAGGATTCCGCTTAAACATGTAAATAATCTTGATGAGGTAAACCCATGAATATATTTTTTGTGAAGAAACAGGAATTTCACACCAAAATTTCAAATACGGGAAGGTTTTGGATGACTTGTTTGAACTCTAAAAATACTGTGGTTTTCTGAGCTGAGTGTGTAACCATCCTTACTGATATTTCACTGATCAGATGCAACTTCTTCTGTACTAAATTACTCCTGTTCATTTGGGATGCTTTACCTGGCATTAGCAATTGTCTAGAAGACACGTGTCCCTTTACCTCATCTCCATTCAGAACGTGCTGACTTAGTACATTATGTTTATCTGTTCCTACATTTTTTGACATTAGTCCCCAGTGAACACACAACACACTGGACAGTTTAAAACTAAAGCTAAAAAGCAAGATTTTATTCATGGTTACTTCTCTTTGGATTGAAAGGTTAATCAACATGTGACTTTAAACACTGTCATATATAAAAATCAATCATCTGCATATTATTAGTTGGTAGAAAGGTAGTGGCAGAAAGCTGAAAAGCATTTTCCCAGCTTTAGTATTGGTTTTAATTGCTGTGAGACCTGTAACTGGTGAGGTGATAGGTGATGCAAGGTATGTTCCAGAAATGTGTAAGGAGAAGGTGAAGTCAGAGATATGAGGTGACCAATCGGTTTAATAAACTAAATATGTAGAAGCTTTCAAGGGGATTACAGATTAATGGTTGTATGACTTAATACATCAGTGATGTGTTTACTTGAAGGAAGAATGATGGAAAGAATTGTGCACCCAGACATACCTAAAGAAAATCAATGATCTACAAATGGAATATGTTGTATGTTTGTGAAATTACTGTGTTATTTGGGGAGTAACATAATAAATCAGTGGTTTATTTTGCCTGAGAAGAGAAAAATACATAGTCTACAATAGCAAATTTTAATCCCCTCCATCTAAAAAATTGATAACAGAAAAATTAAGTCTTAACTGTACAGAATGAACTTCAGCTTCAGTAAATACTGAGCTGTTGATGAAGAGTGGTCTGAGATATTCTCGAGCTTATGCACTGAAATACTTCTTAGTCTACAGATTTTTTTTCACATCCACCTTAGAATTCTGAAAATTATTTCCCTGTTTGAAACAGTTTGATTGAGCCTAGTCCAGTACACCATATCTCAGGCTAATGAATAGGTAATGCAGGGGAAAATAGAAGTTTCGTGTCGCAGTTGAACATTTAAGATATATGCCTTCAATTAGGACTACTTTCTTAATACTAAACCTTTAGATACCAAGTTGGGGAAATTGATAGGATAGTACATCAGGTCTATCTACTGGAGACATAGATTTATGAAATTGGGCATCGGTTACTTATGATAGCTTCTGCAATGGAGGGGTGCTGATGCCTGCAGATTCCCCTCAGTTCTGTTAAATTCATGGTGTTATGTTTTAAAGAATCTAAGTCTTAAAACCAAAAATACTATTCATGTTTGAATAACAAAATGAATAAATTATTCATTTTGCTCCTTAATAAGTACATGCTGTTTTCTACACCCCTTTTCTAAGGTGAAAAATATTCACGATGAAAAAAAAGATATGTAGTTTTTCCCTAGAGGTAGTGTTTTTGCCACTTGACATTTGTGAATGTGTGTAGGGAGGGGATGCAGATTTTTCTGCTGGTTGCTACCTTGGGAAGCTCTGAGGAGTCTGGTAACGGGTGTCAGCTCTGAAAGATAAAGATGAGAAAGTTGATACTGATGGAGATCCTGCTTCCAGTCCTTCCCTTGAATGGGGATTTGTAGACAATGCTGTCAAATACGAGGTAATGATTTCGTTAGATCATCTTTAGCGCAGTTGTGTTCTGCTGTCTCTGAGCAGACCTGCATCGAACACAAAATAAAGTTTCCTGTCTGCCCTTCTTTGCCTTAAATGTGGTACCAAAGGATGGAGCCTTCTCAGTACCAAAAAAGGCTTTTAGGGATTACTCCAAGATTGTGCATAAAGGCAAAATAAGTCTCAAACTCAGTTATCAAAAGATTGCTGTCTGATTTTACTTGGCATAATCAAACATTTATCATGTGGATCTAAGATCAATTTGTTGGTCAAGCACCCTCGGTTTCAAATATGAGTAAGTTTTACCTTTGCAAAAACATGTTGCGCAATTTTAAGTTTCAGTAGTATAGGTCAATATTAGTCTCTTGATTTCTGTAAAGCTTACATCTCCAAACATATATTAAACTCTGATCTGTTGCTTGGGGGAAGTCATCATGGCTTGGCTTCGCGAACGAAGATCTGGGAAGGGTTTTTCCCACGCTTACTGCAACTTGCAAATGTGAGTGCACCCTTCAGGCCAGCGCAGTGGGTTTTTCAGGTGAGGCGCAGCGTGCGCGAAACTGGCTCCACCCTTTACACCTGAGGTTCGTCTGCCAGGGCCTGGTGAGCTTGGACGGTGACAGCAAAGTCCTCGGGTCATAGAGTTGGTTAGAGTGTCCTTCTCTTAGATGATGGATGCCTTACAGGGCTAAACGAGCTCCATCTGCCCGGGTTTGGAGTCAGAGTTGTCCTTCTCCTAGGATGGCTGCCCGAAGGCTAGTGAGCCCATCCTGCCCGTGGACACACTTTGTCTGACCCTTCAGTTGAGACCTGTCTCACTTGGGAGACCCCAGCGGAGGCACATGCCACCACCAGCACAGCTCTCAACCCCGCAAGGGCGCGCAAGCTCCTTCCCCACGGCAAGGGGGTGCCCGTGAAAGAGCTGGGGGAAGTAAAGGTCTATCTTGAATGGTCTTATCTTGAATACAGCCCTGATTAAGGGGTAGCCATGTTTTTAGGGGCTTTGTTCTCTTTGAGCACAACTTTACAGTCACAAAACTTAGTCTTTTGTTCTCTTTCTTTCTGTTTACCACCAATTCCTGTCTGTTTTAGTGTGAATACAAATATTTCCTGTGGTTGAGTAAACAAAAAATAAATGGAGCTCTCAGAAGTTCTTCACAGGACCTGAACAGCCTAGGTATATCTCTTTCTAACAGTGGATTTTTATTTGGGGAGGGTGGGTAGGGGATGGAACTTAACTTTTTTAAACTTTCAATTTCACTGTTGTACACATTTAATCCTTATAATAGTTTAAGAAATTGCTCTTCTCAGTTTTTTCACATTAACCTGAAATTTAACTCTAATTCCTGATACCAAGCCAGTGTGCCCTCCATCTCCGAAACACTAGTAGATATAATCTTGGCTTTGCCTCTTTTATTACAGTTAACAACCCAAACTTCTGCCAACTACTGACATTAACAGTGTTGAAAAAAAATAATAAAAGCAATATAGTGATTCTTAAGAACACGCACATACAGAAGTTGTTTAAAACTTGGAGGACTGCACAGGTTTATTTACTCTGTGGAAGTAATAAGCACCATACTTCTAATTCTAGAGTTTTTTCTTTTTTTTTTTTTTAAGGGGAAATATTTTTATTTATACACACAGATCTTTTTTTTACGCCTTTCTAGTCTCTTCTGGGACTGGTAAAAGAAGGGTTCACAGATTTTGTGGGAAGGATCCGCAGATTGGGAAGTACAGACTAAGGCTACTTCCTTAGCATCCATCTCTACCCTTTTCATCACATCAGATTATGAAAAGATTTCTTGATGTCTTTCTTTTCTCTTCCTCTCTTTCCTGATTACCAAACTAACTAGTCCTTCTCCACTGCCAGCCTACAAAGAGGACTTTAAAAATATGAAGGTTTCCTTGTTTCCTCCTAGGTCTTCTAGTTGCAAATAAATTAGTTGAGGTTGCCCCTGTCTTTCTATTCATTCTTCTCTACTTCTTCCTCTGCTTTGTCAGGACTCTTCAACATGTGGCATCATCTGTTTAAGTTTAATGAGTTTGTAGTAAAAGAATTGCTAAGGAAAAAACACCAGAGGTATGTCTGGCTTGGTCTTTTTATTTCGTTTCAGAAACGTTTTTCTTTCTATGGCAGAAATGGAATTTTCTAAGATTTTTTTTTTTCTAAGCTCTACAGTGTGCTTTATGGTGACCATGTGTGGGCCTCTACTCACATGTAATGGCATAAAATAATGTAAATCACAGAAGGACAACAGCTTAGGAATAGAGCAGGCAATGACGGGAATACTATCTGAAATGCAGACACCTTTGAGAAATTCAACTGACCATACTGGCACATCTCTACATAATGTATGCCATGAATTTTGTAGAAAGGAAGAGAACTTTCCTTGGTAAGAATTTTGTCACAAATGCAGTAGAAAACCTGAGAGTTTCTTCAGTCTTTCCAGCTAGTACTGTTATCTAACCTCTGAGGAGACTTAATGGGAAAAATCAACTTCTCCAGGAAGGAAAAAAAAATGTCTGTTTGTTGTGATCCTCTTGCTTTTGTACTGCCTGCTAGAGTGGGTCAAATGGACAAGGATCATCTGTCCAGCTCCATACTGCACATGTGCTGGGGTGTGCTCAGGCAGGAATCCTGCCTCTGTGGACCAAACACAGGGACAGTGTGGATGGACAGGAATCCTGTGTCTGCAGACCACACGCACAGATGGTGTGGACAGACAGGAATGTAATGTCTGTGTGTTTGTATGGATCTTACGAGGCAGGGCACATCTATGTGGATTTTAACTCTAATAATTGGCCATACAGAGAAAATTCTCTAGCTTAAATTTAGTTTGGGGTAGCAAAGCTCTGGTGGTTGTAAAGGAAATGCCCTTTCAGCTCTTCCCTCCAGCAGTTACCATGGAGGATTTTGCCTAGACTGAAAGATAAAAGTGAGGCAGAAAAAGAATAATATTGATTTTCTTTTTCTTTTATACACAACAGCTTTTGAAATTAATTTCCAAACAAGCATAAATAGACTTGAGGTTTTGGTGTGTTTTCTTTAAAAAGTTGCTATCAACACTGTTTATATCATGTAGACACAGACACATTCGTGTATACACCCAGAGCTGGGTTCTGGGCAGTTACAGACAGTCTGTGTTGAGATGATACTGAGCAGCTCACATCACTTTAGCATCTAGGAATTTGTATCTGTACATAACTCCTTCTTTTGCCAAGAACAGCGTGTATAGAGGGGGGGTTGCTATTAACAACTCTTTGAAGCTGCAGGCAGATACAGTTGAAATGGTGAGTCATACTGCAATAAAAATATGCAAGGGTAAAAGAGCTGTGGTAAAAACAGCGGTATATACCTTGCAAAAGTAAAAATACCAGGATTCAAGAATGCTTTTACTCTATTTATTGTGAAGACACAGTCACAGTAGAGAAAGATCTGAAAGCTTCCATATTACATCAGGTAGGAAAGGTGTATGTAGATATACATGAGCAGATGAGCCCATAAATGATTTTGTCAAAGCAGGAGATCATGACTAGGTTTTAAGATTTTACAGTAGGATGCATCTTGTGTATGGATTCGTAGATGAGATTTTGCCAACCAGTTTTCATAGGTATCACTGGCCTGAGAAACTTTCTGATTTCAGACTAGGAGAAAGACTAAGAGACAAGAGCAGAGTGACTAAGGCAGTTAGTTATACCAGCAGCTTTGTGAAGTTGAGCATGTCCCAAGAAGATTTATTTTGGAAGGGAGAACCAAACAGAATAATAGAGGAAAGAGGGAGTAAGGTAGACAAGAGTAAGATGAGCAGGGTGTGGAGTGAAGCTGAAGTGAAAAGGGAAGGAGAAATTTCAAGAAAATAGCATAACATGTCATAACAAAACAGGAGTCCTGTCAACTGTGTCAAACAAAACTTGTTCTCTTTTTTGTAGAAATAGTTGCCTGTTCTATGGGATACAATGTAGGTAATTTAGGAGGTTTGCCTTAAGATATTTGTAGACTTTGTAAGACTAACCTTATGTCTGGTGCTTAATGTTGGTGCTTACATTGGACAAGTTTAAAGTAATCACAGGATCATTACAATGTTGGAATGCATTTCCAACCTTAGCACAACCTGAGTTATCTCTTACATTTTGTTGTGTTAAAGCACATGTATCACCAACCTATCAAAGTTTTTAGGGAGTGTTTAATGTGCTCCAAAGTCCATTTGAGCTTGTTTTCCTCAATGCTTTTTTGTCTTTGTTTTTCTCTCAATTGATAAAATACAAGTTGAAATTTTTAGCTTGGACACATAAACGCACCATGAAAGGGGAAATATGACCAAGGGAAGAAGTACAAGCAGGAGTTTCCAACAGTTTGAGTAATGAGGACCATGAAAAAGACTGGTGTTTTCTTTCATGTTATTATAGAAGTAGCATTTTGCTTTTTTGTTCAAGTGAGTTGTCCTTGGTGGTATGTTTCAAAGTAGGTTGAAGAGACTGAATAAACTGTATATATTAAACATTTGGCAGACACATGAACTAAACATAGGAGGCTTGCTGCTGTTCACTTGAGAATTTGTAGCAATTTGGCCTCTCAGAATCTTGAAGAAAGGCATGGAGCACGGTATCAAAAACCTCCACTGCTATGCAACATTTAATGCAAGGATGTATTGAGAAGCTGCATCCAAACTCTTACAACTAGAACAAAACATGCTGGTTTGGATGAGTTTTTATCCTGAAGTCCTCTAAGGAAGAGTTTAAATGACAGTTCAATCCATCTGCTTAGCTGAGCTGTAGTTCCCACCAAGTAACTTTTCAATTTATTGACCATTTTCATCTGAATTTGACAGAGACAAAGAAGTCTGAAATATTGTGTAACTTATAGGAGGAACTTAATTAATATCCACAGCTGGGCAGAGGCGAAAAAAGCCCAGAGTGGTGCTCCCACACAGGGAAAGGCAAGAAGAATTAAGCTGTGATGTATTTTGTTTGGCTGTAGCCTACACATATGGCTGGCCATTCAGAACATACATACTTTCACACTAGTCCCAGCTGATTCTTGCCTGGAGACACCATGGGGGAGGCAGGCTGGAGAAAGAGATTATTGTAGGGTTGAAGGCCATGCTTAGAAGTTGTAACATGCTAATCCAAAGCACGCAGGTTTCATTAAATGAAATAAAATGAGTAATAAAGTGGCCTCCTATGCTCTTCAAGGGTAGCCATCCTGTCTGTAGAAGAAACTGGCTTTTTTAACTGATGAAAGAAGTAATGAGAACGGCACAATAGATGGAGAGTGGATGTAGCAATGTAATTTAGCAAAAAAAAGAGTTGCTCTTAAACTAATTTGAATAAATGAGTCTTTTCTGCTTTCAGGGTATATGGCAGCAAAGGGTACTAATCTTACATTCTCTGGCAGGCAATTCTGCATTAAAGCCCTTCTCTGCCATGGCATGGAACCAAGATCAGAATTGCCCTAACAAACTACACCACAGAGCAGGCTCGTAACACAGAAAAGACTTACCTGCTTACTTTAAATCTAGAGTATAGGCGTTTTGTATGCCTACTGCTGGAATGTGAATACAACCAGTTCTCTTATTTCATCTTAAGAATTAAAACAGCAGCTCATTTTCCTTGCTGTTGCTGTCTCCAGATCAATTTCAGTAAATAACTTCTTTGGGTTTGTGTAGTGTGAGGGATCCAGGATTCTTTGAGGATGCTGTCCAGGATACTGTTTGTCCTTTTGTTCCTGCCTGAAAGTATTTTTGATGCATAGGCCACCCAGTCAGTATAAACTAGGTCTAGAATATGATGGTAAATGCTCTCAAACTCCCGCCCTTGCTCAGACATCTTTGAGATATGTGAAAACACACCTTAATGATATTTCTGCCTAGGACCCTTGCATGCATTGGAAGGATGCCAGAGAACTAATGTACTTGGTTTACTCCTGAGTACTTAACCAGGAGAAGAGATTTTACTTTTTAATAATTTTTTAAATTTTTTTTTACTTTAGTTTCCTTTTAAACCTGGGATTGGGCAGATTCCAGCTCTTGTAAAACAAGTAATTGAGAAGGACAGTTCTGTTACTGTGATTGGTCAGTCTTAAACACAGCTTGAGGTATCTCAAAAGACAGTACAAGAGAGCTAAAGGAACATATGCTCTAATGGTTCGAGTGGTATAGCACAATAAGGAATCCCAAATACAAGATCTGATTTGGACCGTCGTTTGTGTTGCTGGTTTTCTTTATACAGGAATCAGAGCAATGGGTTTCAATAAACTTTGACATCAGGCAAACCCATAGTTATTTGCTCATCTCCTAGGCAGTTGGAATGATTTTCCATTCCTGTAAGGGAAAATTTCAGTTCAAAGTTTGTTTTTTAAATCTGTCCACATATGTCTATATATGTCAAGCCTTGAAGGGAACTCCATATCTAGATGATCTGCCTCCTTTAGTTTAGTTCAAAGGTTTTTGAACATGAATTCTCCAGGGTGAAATTTCTCTGTAATTATCTCACGTGGGGAAATTAACAGAAAAACGAAATCATTAAATGCAGAAAATAACTGCACTGATAAAGTCTTTCACTTTATAATGTGATATTGTTGTAACATTGCCAACAGTTGATTCAGGAGCCAATATCTCAGGTAGAATCTGTGTTAAATACTGCAGGCTTTCACAAAGCCAAGTTGCTGCACGCTGCACGTGATTTTTGTTGGGCTCACAAAAACACAGGCTCCAGGATGTACAGAACTGTCATAATTGGAATGGTTTTCATTTGTATGCAGATGAACATTGTGTTTGTTTGCTGCTAGTAGAGGAATCTCAGTTGCTAGTCTTAAACCTGGCCAACAGGAAAGCCAAACCTAACTAATGATCTGTCTCTTAAACCTTACAAACAAAAATGACAACTCAGCATGTACCATCTCTTTACAAATTTGAAAAATATCTCCTGGATCATTAAATGTCATGGATGGAAGGGGACGTAGAATAAAATACTTGAAACAATCTTTCAGAGACCCTGTGCTCAAGATAGGTGTATGTTCAAGGTAGGTAGAGATATAAAGGTAGTTACAGAGGTCATCACATCTAATACCAACCAAGGAGGGATTATTCTCTTTGCGTTTCTGACAGCCAGGTTCCAGCAGGAAGCTGGTTGGATATTTATGGGGCACGTGTATCGTGATGTGTTTTCAGCAAATAGAAAAAGAACTATCTGAAAGTCTTTGCAAGAACATAATTGTCAGAGATCCTGATTAAAAAAAAATCACTATTAAGTTTCTACATTTGTAGTGGTGAAAAAGTTTCTAAACTGTTGGTTTTGCATGTGTGTGCTTCCAGTGAAACATTCATCTCAGACTGAAACGGGACGACACATTTAACTCACTGACATATTGTCTCCACCACATATCCATTTGTATCAAGTATGGTCATTATATTACTTAATGTGGGGCTTTTAAAACTCTACATTAAAGGATTAATAAAGCTTGTTTAGACTGGTGTGCAAAGCCACAAATTACCCTACTCAAATATTTTGCAAAAGATGAGAAAGTAATCACTGATGTCATGATTTCTATTTTGTTGCATGGTGGAGAAACAGATTTGATGTGAACTCTTTGAATAATGCAATGAGAGTATGAAGCAGACTAGATTAGTACAGAGAATTCACAGCTTATGAGCTAGTTTCTCCTGCTCGTTAGAGGTCTTCTTTAGAGATACAGAAATGTGTGATTCCTATGAATAATATTTGGGTTAAAAAACTTGCCGGGGAAATGGTTACCAGAACACTAACTATCCTGCAGAAATGCTTAAGAAAAGTATGTATTCTCATTATGATGTACAACCTCGTGCAAACTTTCAAATAAAAACATTCTCTAAAATATATTATAAACTGTTAAAAACAGTGTCTGTAGTTTAATCTGTGAATTCCAATTTTATATGTGGAATTCCACTAGAAAGAGTTTGTCAGACCTGGCCAGAACTCCCCTAGGTTTTTACACTTACATCCCAGAATATGTCTCTGACTTTCCCGTACACTTTGTGAATCAGCATTAGTTCTGGTGTTTTCTCATGTAATAATTTAACTGGAATAAAATCTATTAATTTGGTCTTAGGGTGAATGTGCATAAACCAGCTGACAGCGTAGCCTGCAGTGAACATAGCACTCTTGGGAACCTACCTACAGGTGAGAGTGTGCTTTGAAGCAGTGCATCCATGAAGGAGGAATTTAGTGATTCTTAAACAAAATTCACCATGGATACAGTTTTGGCAGCTAAAATATTATGCATGGTCTGTCTGGAATGAAAGTTTTCAGGTGCTGGCTGAATTAGAAAGAGTCTATCCCATGGTAATTTCCTTGTTTATCCAAACATTTAGTGATTATAGAATAACAGGCAGAAGTAAACTATATGATAACCAGAAAAAGCATCGTGAAAATATCATGAAATCCCTGCAGGACCACAAAAGAATAAAAGAAAAGAGAGCATGTTTAAAAGGAGTGCTGATGCTGATCATTCACATTTATAATTAAAATGAGGTTATTTCATAGTTTCTCCCGATATTTTTTTTTCTTTTAATATAACTGCCTGCTGTAGCAAGGGATAGGGCAGAGGCTAGCATTAAATAATGATAACAAGCAAGAAGTGTATTAAGAATAAGCGTATCAGAGAGGCAAAAGGACAATTGCAGAAGTTACGGGGCGGGGGGGAATGAAGGTGGGCAAGATCTGGCAATTCTAGAGTATAGTCTAATATATAACCAGAGGGATTTATGGGTGTTTTAGCTACAATACCCTTGCAAATGTTATGCTTTAGACCTGTGGTTTGCAGACTCTGGTCTGCAGACCTCTTGTACAACTTCTCCACAGTCTCTCCTGGCTCTCAGTTAGAAGCTTGAGAGTGTGTGATGGCTCTTAAGGAATTTTGAGGATTGACACTAGTCTCAAAGGTTTGAGACTGTTCTTTTGTATGGTGAGTGCTGGGAGACTAAAGAGTGTCGTCAAGGAATAAAGTTACAAAATCTGTTCTGTCAAAAAATAAGAAACCTTCTGGGAAAAAATCAAGAAACCTGTTGAGCTGTGGAGTTTCGTCCTGTTTTTTTTTCATTCTAGCATTTTATCTGCATATGCATGAAGAAGATACCTGTAATGATGCACAGTATTTTTTAAGCACAATTTGGATCTGACGCCCAGTTCTTATCATCACTAATTCTGCTTACAAGTGGTGGAGGTTTTAGACAAAAGCACTCCTGACACAAGCGATTTGTCTGCACTGCTCATTTATTTTCTCACAGGACACAGTGGTTAAACCACTTTGTTGTTCATACTTCTTACAGTGATGTAGAAATGTTTGCCCTAGGATCTGAGCCATAACCTCATAAGGTGGGAGAGGATTGTATAATAGCAGCATGACAAAGCAGTTCTGGACTGCAGGATGTTCGAGTGGTTCCCCACAGTAAAGTAAATGGTTTGGTTTTAAATCGTTACAACAGCCACGTGCTCTAGAAATTTCCATCCTTTGGAACATTTTATCTGGAGAGGAGCAATAGGAGAGAAACTGGGTTCATGTATTTCCAGTAATTTTAAAAATTTCCACTTAGAATTTTGTCAGTCAGTATTCCAGTCCTAAGCAAATCTTTTTATTTTCATGTTTGACATGAAGACTGATATAGTACTATAAAATAGTATAGTATATGTTATATTTACAACACTGCTTGGAATTTTAATGTTGGAAAATAATTTTTAGTGGTAGCCTTCAGGAAACAAACTGCTTTTCTTCTATCGTTTGCTTTTTGCCTAATTCCAATCATTCATGTGTAAAATGGTTCCTGTAGGGAACTCACAACGCTGATTTTGGTGTTTTCTTGAAAAGAATTGTGTATCACAAACATGCACTTTTAGATTAACAGCAGAAGCAGCGGAAGGTCAGGTTGGATTAAAGGGGAAATATAGAAAACATTCTTCTAGGTTTACTGATCCTGTATGATTGTCATCATCGGGATGCTGCAGAGATTATTCTGGGTTAAAATGTTCAAAGGGCTCTGATGGAGCTAAGCAGCCAAATCATATTTAGCAACTAGGAGGAATTTTGGAACTTAGCTCCTTCTTCTTTTGAAAACTCCAGCCTCGATAGCTATAAAATTATCTGAAGATGAAGAGCCCAAATAATAAGAATCACAGCATATTTTAGGTTGGAGTGGAGACCTCTGTGTCCAACCAACTGCTGAGAGCATCACTAACTAGAGCAGCTGGCTTAAGGCCTTGTCCAGTCACATCTTCAGTATCTGCAAGGATGGAGATGCTGCAGCCTCTTGGCAGCCTGCTCTGATGTTCAATCCAGCCTCATTATGAAAAGAGTTTTCCTGATCTCTGACAAAAATTTTCTTGTTGAGATTTACATCCGTCGTCTCTTGTCCTCTCCCCTCCAGGAAGAGCACGACTTCGTCTTCTCTATTTCCTCCTATCAAGTAATTAAAAGAAGCCTCCTCTTTTTCAGGCTAAACCAACCCAATTCTCTCAGCCTCTTCTCCTCCCTCCTGCCAAGTATTAATAGTAGGTTATTCTGCTTGAAGTGGAGTGACAACCTCTTCAATTCTCCTTCAGAATTTTCTGTGATGGATACTGTGCTCTGAATGTTTAGATCTTTATGTTCTTCTCTTCCTGAATTAGTGCTAACATCAGGTTTTTCATGCAATATCATAAAACATCCTGACTCTTTTAGGGAAGGACTATGTTTTCTCTCAGAAAAGTTAATGTGCTGTACTAACATTCTGTTAAACTTCTGCTTTTTAATAGATTTTTTTTTCCATGTACATGCTGAAAGTCATGTAAGAAGTTATTATCAAAACCAAAAATTTCCAAAGAAATGTGAAATCACTTAAAATCAGTAGCTCTCATTGCAAAGAAAAAATTGTTAAAGAGCCAACCTTAAATATAATAAAATAATAAATATGGAGAAAGTGCCTTTACAAGAAATTGATTGAGTATTAATGTAGCATGTTTCAATTAGTGATTTATGAATGATGAGTCAGACTTGGAATTCAAAGCTTGTTTGACGAAACAGAGCAAACAATATAAAGATTTTACATTATTAAATTGCTTATTGCTTAAGCTCAATTTGCTTAAATTAATCCAAAATTAAATCAAAACCAGATTCAAACCCTGGACCTTCTCTATAATGATCTGAGTACAGTCAAGTAGAAGCTGCGTTCTCTAGCCTCTCAATGCTCATTAAAATTAGATTTTTCAGTGGGAAATCACACAGCTATGAAGGGATTGGATCAACAGCTGGCATTTATACAATGAACTTTGAGCTTTCATTTAAGACATTTAATTTTAGTGTATCTCTGATGATTTAGTATATCTACCTGTACATAATTTACTGTGTATTATATCTAACAGGTCTGGCTAGTTTTTTTTTTTTAATACAGGGATATCACAAAACTCAAAATGCAGCTTTGTCTGCTTTATGAGCTGGGAGGAGAAATGCTGTTAGTCCATTTTGGGTCTGCTCTAGGTGTGAGTGCCCAGTGGTAGTGGCAGATAACGTGAATGAAGCAGCTGACACAGGGACATCAGTTCAGTTTGCAAGACCCTAGACCAAACTCTTCCATAGTCCCCTCTAGGCTGCTCCTAGATTGTCACTGCTGCCTAAAAGGTCTTTGTAGGCCTTGGGAGAGTGGGACATTTTGGTCGGGTGGATTTCTTCCCTTGTTTGCATGTGTGTGTTTGTAGGTGTTTGGGGACGTCATTTCAGGGTATGTTAAAAGGGATTTATCTTGCTAACACTGTCCTTTACAGACATAGTCATGTAGTATCTTTTAATGTTCATTGCAATTCTTACCTAGCATGGTAATATTAAGGTAAAGTATTCCATTTATTCTTACACAATTTATTTTATATTTAGTGTTTCTAAAAATTATGTATCCTCTGGAACCTGACATTTCCTGAGAAGCTGAAGAAAAGCTAAGAAATTTGTTTCATATTTTGTTAATTCTTTGCTTGACTCTATGCAGGTTTTAATTTTAAAAATCTTTATTGTGTCACCTTTTCCTCCAAAAGACTTATTTATTAACATTTTAATTTCCTCACAGGAAGGTTTTTCTGACCAGGCTCAGAATTTTTCTACTCTTTGCTATATGAATTGAAAACTAATTGGCATATTGAAACTGGATAGACTTCTTAAATAATAATCTCTTTTCAGCTTGTTTACTTTGATTTCTTTTATATTTTGCTCTCGTTTTTTAACTGACTTAGGGACCTCTCACTAATGTTTTCATTTAAACGGTCTCCAAATTGGTGCTTGCACTGTAATCCCAAGGGTCTATAAAAAGAAATTAGTTTCTTTGTACACATATGTACAGCACAAGTTTTAGCAGGTCCAAGTCAGATGAGCCAATTAATTGCAATTAACTAACTTAGATTCGAAGTGAAGTGGTTAGAATGTGTCTCTATTTTTTACCAATTCTTTTACAGTAATACCTACTAACGTTTTACGCATGTGTCTTATTTTTTTCCGTGTATGGATTTTGGATATAGGGAATAGCCTATAGATACTCCATTCCCTTTAGTCCCTATGATCACATTAGAAGATAGACTGAGATTCTTCATTGTTTTGGTTTTTCTTTTTTTAATAGACTCAGAACCGTATGAAGCTGATGGCTGACAACTATGAGGATGACCACCTCAAATCCTCATCCCATTCCAACCAAACCAACCACAAGCCCTCCCCTGACCAGGTAATGTGTCTTCTCTTTTTCTGAAGTAATTTTTACTTTGGGAGCTGGTACTTTCAGTAGTATGTAATTTTCCCTGACATGCTCGCAGTACCTTGGAACAAAAATAGCATTCCAGAGTGCACTTATAGACCAGAAATAGATCTTGCTGTTGTGTCGACTTCATTGCAAACTCCTGAAATGTGAAAAAACAGTTCCTGGTACCTAAGTGTTACTAAGTGGGCGGAGAAAGGGTGCAGACAATGAAAGAGAAGGAAGAAACGTTACTGCCTTAAAATGCAAGACTAGCGTTCTGTCTGGCATATTCAGATTTTAGTAACTCAGGCTTACTGCTTGTGTGGACTGTCCGGGACTATTTCTTGTCTTCAGGAGCAGGAAATCACGCTCCAGGATCAGCTTTCTGATCTATGGATTGCATACGAGCTGTTCCCTTCATTTCCCATGAGGAAATCCTGGCCTCTGTGCCAAATGAGCACAGACTGCTCCCTCACAAACTCAATGGGCCATGAACTGAAGGAAAATCAATTTACCATCTCCAAGGCAGTGAGGAGCCTCCTGTGTCATTTACAAAGCACAGCCGTGTGCTGGATAACTATCCGAGAGATTACCTGTCCCTTGAGTAGCACAGAAAATGCCAACATAATTGCATATCCCATGTTGTAATCTCATCCTTTCCAGTTTAATTAAAATACTAGCAATCATTAATCACTGTCTTGACAAAGTGAAGGAGTGTTTGGCACTCTTCTTTCTCCTCTGGCTTATCTAAAAATCATTGAAATCTGAAAGAAGGCATCTCACTCTAGACCTTTAAGCACCAACGTAGTGATATGCAGAAATTATGAGTAAGGTACAAGAGAAAAATCACAAAAAATAATTACATATTCGCCTTGCAAAAATAGACTTTTAAAAATCTCTTTCAATGTCTGTGTCAGAGGAAAATAAGGGGTATATACAAAAGAATGAACAGAAAAAATCTCATTTTCAAAGAAACTTCCTTCTACATGTTGTTTTAATATCCTCTTCCAGATGATAAATAAAGAACTGTACATTGACTGGCTTGTATTTTCTGCAGTGTTTTTGGAAAACATTGGTCTTACGTTCTTTGGGAGAGTGCAGTAGTTAATACTGCAAATTAAATGGCTTTCCTAATCTGAGTTTGGAGGAAATCTTAGAATATCTGTTGTTTCTACCCTGCAAGTCTACAGAGCAATGAAGCCTCTTCCAGAATGTAACTGCAGTATATGCTTTCAAATGAATGAAAGCAGCATAGCATTCACCAATGAAATGAAAAGATAAAACATAAAGAAAAGATAAAATGTAAACATTTAAAGAAATTCTTGCAAAGACCTTGCAGGGGAGGGCGAGAGGGAGGAGGGGGCAGAAGGAGGATCTGATTGCACTTTCCCTTTGCGTAAGGGCATTTCTAAAGGTGACAAAGCCTACAAGAGAGCAAAAATATCTATACCTCAAGGTGACTCAGAATATTGCATAAAGAATTGAACACTTTGTACTACTGTTTGTACTTACATATGTGCTTTAAATACTAACCAACTCTTTATTTCGTTCCCATGCTTCTCTGGGGTTTTTCTCCCATTGCCACCCCTGCACCCCTAGGATGAGGAGGAGGGTATTTGGGCATAACCAGTCAGATGCTCTTAGTTCAGCCATTTTGTTCAGAACGGTGAGAATCAACTTTTCTTGCCAACAGAAAAGATTCCAACAGTCACTCTTGCATCTCATTCCTGTGTGCTTTGTAAAACCTGGTTGTGCTCCTTCTCCCTTGCTTGCATAGTGTCTGCATGAGGATGTTTCTTGTGTGTTTATGTGTAGTTTGTGATTTTCTTCTTCTAGTCATCATGTCATTGTTTCATGATGTTGTGGGGAGAACTGTCCAGGGCATGTAATTGAGTTTCTATGCAAACCAAACTCTTAATGTGTATGAGAGAACAGGAAATGTCTCTCATATCATTTATCATTGACTTCATGGAGGAAACGTTTTCAGTCGGGTTGTTTTTCAAAGCAGTTTGCACTGTAGCCAAATCTATGTGTGCTTTTTCAATTCTGGTTAGTAAAGAATTTGGTAAGAGATAATGTTCCTCCTGAAGATAACGTTCCTCCTAAAGGTTTTAAGCATGTTGAGATCTGCTGCTGAGATTGCTGCCATGCATGCTGACCTAACTATTCACGGATATGTATCAGCTCAGAATGGATGATTCTTGATATGGGCTAGGAATATAAATTTTCTGTACATTTAAGGCAAAGAGGAATATCCCCTTAACCTTCCCCCCTCCCTTCCGTCTCCCTCATTCTCTCAAAACAATGAGGGAGAAATGGGTAGCTGTTTGTCATTGAAAGTACATTTTGTTCCTCTGTGTCTGCATCCACAATTTTCTCTTTTCTGCCGTCAAATTGTCTCCACAACAACTCCTATTTCCAGAAGAGAAGGCAGTACACAGGACAGAGCCCTTCTCCTCACATCTGTTCTCTAGCAAAGAAGGAAGCATCCTTTACAGACCAGAAGCCTTGATATAGAGTTACAGAAATCAAATACCAGTCATTAGGCTACAGTACACAGGATTCAGTTAAGCCATGTAGAAAATATTTTCAAGCAGAATAATTTTACTTGAAATACTTAAAGTATTTTAATGATGACAGTATTTTAAAAAATTATATGAAACTTCTTCTTTTTTCACTTATAATTTAAGAAAAAATATTTCATGTGAGTTTCCTCACAGTTTTATCAGAATTTGATTTTTCCATATCAATCATTTGAAAGAAAACCCTTCTGAAAATTTCTGTGGGAATTTAGACCCTTTCATTTCTGCACATAATTACTTTATATTAGATTTGTAAAACATTCATGAAGAATAAGCTACTCTCTCGTAGCTTCTCACTTGCTCAATTAACTGCAGACTTACATGTCTGTCTGACTGTATGGATCAGATCCCTCTTTTCAAGTCAGCCATCTGAAAAATTTAATCCAACTGTGGCAGTGTCAAACTTGAATTTCATGCCTTGGGGTTTGAACTGCGAAAATCTCCTTAGTGGAAAAATTGATAAAGTGCTTCATTAATTTACACTTGCTGTTGATTTCACATTCTTTTTGAATCACTGCTCTTGCGATGGGTATGTGTTAGTATATGATGCTAAAGGTTTTAGAGATTAAGCTTGAAAAGATCTGCTGAAGCACAGCAATTACACAGGAAAGATAAGGTAAGTAAATGATGACAAGGAAGAAGACACTTACTGTGAAGGTGGGAATAATTCCGATTTTCATGCTAGAGTGACCGTGGAGGTTGTGTAGAAAACACTGATAGATCTTTCTCTTTTCCTTCCCCATCTGCTGATACATTTATGAATGCAGCTGTCTAAGAGTATGGTTTCTCTTAGTTTACTGAATTAATGGGTGGTTCGTATTAAATACAGCATACCTCTCCACTTTGTACTTGAGGTGTTTTCCTCAGGAAAGCACGTTACAGAATATCCTAGTCAAAATAATGAGACAGCCAGCATTCTTGCCTTACATGCATCTCATCTGAGAAACATGTCAGCCTCAAGATTGTCCTGCATACATCAACAGGGAAAGTATAAACGTGATCGATGTCTCCCAAGCCAGTTATTCACAAGAAAGTACAGGTTTTTACCATGGTGTTCCACGTACATTAAAAAAAAAGTCCTTATTCTCTTTGTAAAAGTGAAGATGTTGTAAGTCACGGAGTCCCTAACCTGCATGTATTAAACTAAGTGTATGTATTGCTATCATAAAAAAGTGAGTAATGGCATAGGACTTGGTGATAACTTCAGTTTTTAAAGTTCCTTTAGGTCTGAGAATGTAATCATGTCCGTTCAATCAATATTGAAGGTAAAATGGAGGCCATCAAAATAAGTACAATAGCAAACTGCATTATCATATTCTTACGGTTTGGGGTTTTTTTCCTCTCCAGCATTCTGGAATTGACTGAATTTAATATTTAATTATGCCGTTTCTGTACTTGACAGCATTATCAGCTCTAGCTTCCCTGCAATGGAGCACTGTTTCTAAACATACGCGCCCTTCCTGTAGTTTCAGAGAATAGCATTTTACATTTCAGTTTACGTTTTAATGTAAATACTGTCTTTCACCCTGAAATAGGCTTTTCTAGCCTTTTTCTCTAGGCTCGTTTCCTTGCTGTCTGAATTTCTTAGGACTCCTTTTATTCCCCAGATGGAGCTCCACCCTCCTCTATATCCAAGCATATTCTGGTGTGCTTTCTCATGAGGATGCCCCTTTGTCTTTCTCAAATGCTAAAATGGTCTGGCCAAAGGCTTAATTAGTTACTATTCACTTTTATAAAAATTAATATGAATTTGTATTTTATGCTAATACATCCATAAAGGATGTGCGTATGCCTGTGTATCTTCTTGTAAATATGTGTATATGCTGTATGGGAGAAGAAGAAGCAAAGCTTCCATACATAAACTTTCCAAGCTGCTCAGTTCATCTAGTTTTCTTGAGAAGCACAACCATGCTACATAGGATGTGAGAAGGTGTGAGTGTGGTTCAGAAATCTGCTTGTGTCACCTCTGCCCATCGGAAATGAGGAGCACTGCTTTTGTTAAAGGGGTGTAGTGGGCATAAGATCACAAAAAGCTGTTGGCAGGATGAAAGACAATCAAAATAAAGGACACAGAGAAAAGTGAAGACAGGATAAAAGTGCTAAGGGCAAGAACAGAGGATGAGCAAAATTGAAACTCTGAGAACTGAGAGATTTGTCCTGGTGTGTGATTTGTACTTGCCGTATGTGCATTTTCAAGTACACGTGATGATGTAGAGCATTTTTTCCCCATCTTCCATGGCTCTGGCTTGCAGTAGGAGTTGGAACCTAGTAGATGCTGTCCCTATACACTCTTTTTGAACTCATTCTGTGGAAGCATTTTCTATAAATGGTTGCCAACAAATCCTGAAGTCATGGATATACCTGCTAAGGAGCAAAACATTTGTTTTTGCTGTGCTTGAATTCCAGGAACAAAATCTGAAAATCAATTTTACGTTTCTTAGAGTAACAATGGAATGGTCAAAGCTCTAGCATTGAACTGGATTGCATAAAAATTGAAATCTTTCAGGATAATTAAAATACTGGCAAATTCCTATTACTGTAAAACTATTGCAAGGCTAAAAGCCTCTTATTTGTGGCATTTTTATTTAATACTTGAGTTTGACAAATTTTAACAGAGAAGCAGTTAGGTATTGTGAGTTGACTGCTGAAGACACTAGCATAATTTAACACAGCTCTTAAGATTTCAGAGGTGATGTCTGTGGTGGAAAGAGGGGGTAAGTCATAACAGGAAAATACGTGAATCATTTTTAAGACCTGAAAAACAGTCAACTCAAGTAAATTGCATATACTCCTTGTCAAAACCAGTATAAATTATAATTGGCAACATCTCCAGATTACAAGTATGCATTGTGTACCAAAGACTATGGTTTTAATGTCATAATTTGACTTTGCCAAGAGTTTCTCTGTAGACAAGAGTCATCTAAATCTAAGAACTGCAACAGAGAGAAAGACATCAACGTGATGAACGTTTAATGAATTCAGTCTGAATTTTATAACTATAGTTTTTAATCAGGAGCTTATAATATTCTAAAGGACATCTTTAATGAATATAATGTTTCGAAAACCCGTATCACTCGAAATAGGAATTTGTGATTATTAAAGGGTGGTGGAGCTTGAATGACATTTCTGTATTACATTTATTAGGACAAAGGTGTTAAACAGGATTGCAGTAAGAATGATAAAAACAGTTAAAGCTCACAGAGAAACTTATACTAGTAGATGTATACAAAAACCAGCTGAGTGCTCAAGGTTGTCAGCCGTGTATTTCTAACTTGTATCTGCAGAGCAATTTTGTCTCATCCCTAGCAAGGCCCAGGATGAGCGCTCACAATTTTTGTTGTGGATGGAGTATTTATTACTCCATTTTACAGCTAAAAGGAGATGCACAACGAATAGGCTCCTAGTCAGCCAGCATACACAGAGCTGTTCAGACATTTGGCAGAAGTAGGTGACAGGCAACAGTCTGAAGAACTGTAACTGATATGATGGTGGAGTAAGAGGGACAGAAATAATGGCATTGAGAGCAGGACATCTTAGGACTTAATTTAACCTTTGCCACAGCTGTCAAACCCCATGAACTTTTCACTGAGATCACTACTGAACTGAAAGTGTCTATACTTTCAGAAGTTTGAGAAGAATATTGATTTTTTTTTTCTGCATTATTTGGTGCTTGGATTAATATAGTGATTTCTTTTATCAAAGTAAATATTTATGGTGAGTTCAATTTTCAAATGATTACAAAGGCATTCATTCACTGCCTAAATGTCATCTTTCCCTCCATGAGACACATTTTGTGCTTGCAGCAAGTAGAGAGCTGCTCATCCTATTGTCACACTTCTTTTAGATTCTCTAATATTGTCACTTATTACACTGTGACCTCATAAGCCTTTTAAATAGATTTATTTTCAATATGGTCTTTTTAATTATTAGATCATGCAGAATGGTCAAAACCAGCAAACTTTCATTCCTGACTCGTATTACAATATAATTTACTGGACACAGCACTAGGCCACAATTCAGAAGATAAATTCTTTCCTGGCATTGTCTCCCACCACTTACTTGTTCTCTTTCTCCCTGTCTCAAATTTTCTAATTGTAAAATGAGATGAAGTTTTTGTAAAGTGTAAGTTCTGCTTGGGAAAAGTGCTATATAAGTGCTAGGTAATACTATTACGCATTATTCTAAAATAGTCTCGTTACTGTGATATGATGGTGATTCTAATACCTCATTTTGAATTTGTTCCCAAAACTATGTTAGATTAGATTTCAGTTTGACTCAATTTATTAGCACTTCTTATTTTTCCTTCCAAAATCTTATTCCTTCACAAAACGGGGAAAATAACCCATATGTTAAACATTTCAAGTCGTTGCCATTCCGACACGCTGAACAAAGCTCTTTAGACTGCTGCCTCTTCTTCTTTGCCATCTTTTGTCCTCTGAAGGGTCATTTCTTCCCCTCTCTAAAAAGCTGCAAAGCAATTGTGTAGTCTATAATAATTTTTTATAGTATGTCCATTACCGTTCTTCATTCTGTTGAAGAACACTGTGAACAAATGTGTCTTATGCTTGCCTTAGAGACATACCCTGTGCAAAATTTGAAGGCAACTGCATGAAATAATCTTCTCTCTTAATAATCTTGAAATAATCTTCTCTCTACTCACTTAAACATTGTCGCTTGGCCTGACTGAGAGATGAGATGCCAGGTTTATTTTGTCATATTGGCGACAGCCAGGGCTCCTCACTCACAATTTCCAGATGGGCAACCCTTTAGAAAGAACCCTAATGTGATCCACTCAAATAAGGTGATGTAATTAATTAATTAATTGTTACGAGAGCAGCACTTTGAGTACAGTTGTCTAAGTTAATCACAGGACCTGCTTTCCATCCCTGCTTTTCTGGAGCCCTGTTTGTGTGGGCATCATTGTTAATTATGAAACTGAAAGACTCCTGTGCCATCAAGTTCAGGCAAGGAAGCAGAAAGAGTTCATGAACTGACAATTACAGCTGAGAGGAAGTACAATTCAAAAGCCTGGTTTGGCTATCATACAATTATCTATTCCTTTCAAGGCTTTTCAAGCTTTACCTTTTTATTCTCTGGCTGTAGTAACTCTGAGTAATGGAGAGGCTTTTGTAGTGACCTTCTCTCTTTAGTATAAGTAACAATCCTGTTATGGAATCTCTCTTTAGTATAAGTAACAATCCTGTTATGGTGGAGCGAACAACTTCAGTAATGCTTACTACTTTGTTTTGTGATTAATCTTCTGCCATTCCAATTTGGAGACAGAGCCTTTCTACCTTCTCTCTTACTCTCTATCCATACTGTCATGTAATCTTTTACCCAGTAAGTACTGTTAGAATGAGATGGGCCAGCCTAGAGAAGAATCCTGTCTTTAAAATGATGTCAACTTCTGCTCCTGGTCTTTTCCCTGTTTCTGGGACCAGTTCTGTTTCTAGTTTCTTTTTTTAAAAAACAGCTCTGTTATTTTGCTACCTTAATAACTGTTTTATGTTTGAAAAATATATTCTCTGTCCAAGAATATCTATGAGCACAAAAGAACTGATCTTGATACACTGTTCATCTTCTTTCTGATCCCAGAGTGAAAAGACTAAGATTTCCAGATGGAATTTTGTAAGCTGCAGCTCTGGGATGAATTAAGCATTCACAACAGAGGTGTAACTGGATTGTATCACTGTCTTCCTATTATTTTTACAGATCAAAGAAGAACACAAGTAGATACTTACATGCTAAAATATTCAAAACAGATGGCTGGTTTCTTTCTGTAGAGATTTGTGCTTTTCAGCAAAACAATTGCAAAAAGAACATCATTCATTCATAATATCAATACCAAATGATATTATTCCAGGTCTGTGTCTTATTTTCTCTTTTGATTTGCAGCTGAATACGTTCTTCTACGAGAGTCTTGGTCTTTGTATCAAGTAGGAATTCTGTACTCAAACATCTTTGTTTCTGACCACTTCAGGAGAATTGTTGGTTACAGCTTTTGTGATAGTCTGTACTATCTCCCAGTTACTCTGCCATTTAGATTTCCTACAGCACCCATCCACACCCCAGAACGCAATCTTGCAAGGCTGGAAGCTTCTGCAAACTGTGAATATGCTGGTGGTGACGTAAAGGAGAGGGGAGCTGAGCCCTGGCACTCATAGACAGGACAGCAGCATAAGAGGAATAGCGGCCGCCAGGCTGGGGGTGTCGCTGCCCGCACCATTTAGTCCATTAGGAGGAAAGAAATTGGGGGGGGCGGGGGGGGGG
>NW_010395707.1:41705-42688 GCF_000710305.1 Buceros rhinoceros silvestris | reverse complement strand
CGGGGGGGGGGCGGTGGATGAAATGAAAAACATTAGAGCAGAGAGAGAATCAAGCCCAAACCTGCTTTCCAACATATTAACTATGAAAATAAGCTCAAGAGAAATATGACTAAACTAAAAACTGATCAGGGCATGTAGCCAATCTAGACGCTGTATTTTCCTGGCTGGTAAAGTTCGTAGTTCCTGATGGAGATGTAAGGATTTACAGTTCCAAGTCATAGTAGGCTCACCACGGGCAATATGCAAACTGCATCCGATTGTTCAATGCAACATATAGGTAAGAATCACTGTACATGTACCTATATAAATAAGTGTATTTATTAATGGGATTTTGCATTTGAATGTAGAGCAAACAACTCTAAAAAGAATTCCTAAAGACGGATAAACCACACATTTGGTGTCTTCATGTGGCTTTGCTTTGAAACCGTTGTGTAGCAGGTAGAGAGCTGGAAGAACAGAATGAAGACCCAGTGTTAGAGAGGGATGAGACAAAGATTCCTATCACCCGTGGACAGGGAGGTTATAGTTCATCTGGACAGGAAAAGCACTGATTGTGTTCTCTGGTAGACTACTTAAGAAATACCTTCTGTTTTCCATTAGCAATGTAACAGACAGCAGGGAGGCAAAAGAATGCAGTCACTGATACATAAGCATTCCCATGAAAACACTCTCCCAGTGTATGTGCTGCGATGGCTTTCAAACAAAAGCATATTAGCCACTGTTTCCTTTTATCCCTTGTGATAGGAAGAAGCAATAGACAAAATACAGTACAGCAAGGAGTCTCTGCGCTTTCTTGTTCACTGTTATATAGATAACAAGTGCTAGAAAGCTTGAATTGCTTAAAAAAATATAAGCAGGTTGTTCCTACTTATTCTCAAGCTCCTATATTCTTGTGGAGAAGGAATCAGCCTAAAATCTAAAGGATACTGTGAAATACAAACTTGTTTAATTGCACCTACAAAAGTTTGATCAGGAATAGCGTC
>NW_010395707.1:6694-41619 GCF_000710305.1 Buceros rhinoceros silvestris | reverse complement strand
TCGTGTACAAGCTGCAAACAGTCAAACTGTTTTCTCTTGCTGTGGGAATACTTTTTTTTCTTGCTGATACTCTAATTGTCAATATTCTAAGTCTGACTACCCAGTTTCACAGTTTTCTGTAATTTAATCTGTTATTCAAAATTTTAACCCGACAACTTACACAAATGAAATTCTTAATGAAGATTTTAATATATTGAAATGGAAGGCTTTAGGTTCTCTGTAGATCTCACCCTACTTTGCCTGTCCTGCTTTGCTCCACAGTTAAGCTGCTGGGTTGCTGGATTCCCAAGAAGTTTTGAAGACAAAAGAAAACTTGGACAAATAAAAACAGCATTTGAATTTTTATGTTCCAATCTCATCTTGCAGTCAGGCCACAGATTTGTCTCCTCTGCCTCAGCTAGGAAAGACTGTTACAGACTGTTGCAATGGACCGTTACAGACGAAAGGGATGTAGTGTGTCCACAATGCAATTAGTTATATTTAGGGGTGAAGGTCTGGGCAAATACTCTTGCTTTTGAAAGGTAACGTGGTAAAATTTAAAATGCAACAGGCAAAATTCAAGCTGTATGTAGACACTTAACCCTTCAGCTGTGCCAAGATATCTTGTTCCTGAGCGTTCGTATTTCCCCAAGGTCCAGTTACAAACTTCTGACAGTCCCACCAGCGTGTTTCAGTTCTGATCTACAGCAGTCCCCGCTATTCTGCACATGGCTCCCCACAAGCTTTTGCTCCACAGCCCATGTAAGCAAAAGTCGCCAGTGTCATGAAAAAGCACTTCTGGATTTGTAACGTAGAAAAAATATTTTTGAACTACTCGCTCATTTTCAGTTCTTTAGGAATCCTACCAACCCACTGCAATTCTTCACCTACATTATGAGGAAAAGGTTTTATTTAAACAGAGGGAACTAATGACAAAACTACTTTCCCTGTTTTGTGTTTTCTCTTTTCTTTTTTTCTGGTCTGGATTTTTCCCAAGGTGAAGAGGGTGAACTCTGGAAATCATTAATCCATGGGATTTGTTCACGGTGTATAAAAATTTCAAAAAGAATTTGCTATATAAAACTTATTTCCTAATTGATTCTGTCAGAAATGAACTGAGTAAGACAGTCTGTCAAAACAGCCAGAATCTCTTTCAGCTCCTCACACATGTTGTTTTGTTTTATGAGGAGAAAATGGTGAAGGTTAGATTTAAATCCATTTTTTTTGTCTTTAAAACAAATCTAAAGAAAACTGAGCCTGTCCCTGAGCTTTTGTCTTGTGGTCTTCAGAAGAAACCAAGTATCTCTGTGCAGGAGTGAACTGAGCTGAACTGAACTGAGGTCAGGCAGTGTCTTTTTGTGAACTTTCTTCTGTTTCCATTTAAAATAATGAAGGGAAGACATCAGCGATAAATTGTTCTGATTTTGGGAAAGCTTTGCGCTTTCTGAGCCAAATTCATGCCTCATAAAACTCCACTGCATTCAATGGTTACAAGATGATTGTAGTTGAACCCTTGCGTTTGTTGCCAGACAAACACAAATGGTCTAAGCAAGGAGGCATAATTCAATTTACCATGCAAATACTTCCAGACTATATCATTCAGTATCTTAGTTTATTTCCATATCTCCCAATATAAGAAATTTTGCTATAGAGGCAAAATTTTCTTGTCTGGTAATATCTATAATAAAAGCCAGACACAGGGAGGCATCTGAGGACCCACTATGATCTACTCCATTTTTTGTTAGGTTTGTCAGGTCCTCCTTGGAATAATTTCTCTTTAACAAACATAGGTATTTGCCCAGACTTTGACCCTGTCTTCTCCCATGTAATGGTGGTTTGGGAAGTAGGGTTTGTTGGGTAGCATAGTCGCATCTGTATGTAACAAAGTTTGAAAATAATTTCTTACGCTAATATGTAAAATGTGATTGATAGGAGATAAAGGGCTACCTCCCTTTATCTTGTTTTCAAAGCATATTTGTTAAGTCCAGTCTGAAGTTTTGAGGGGATCTTTGGTGGTGTTTTGGTTAGGTTGTTGGGGGTTTGGTTTGGTTTTTTTTTTTAGTTTCTTTTTTTTCTTTTTTTTTACTGTACCTTTGCAGAATCTACAAAGAACACTCGAGGTCCATAGACCAGGCTAGCAAGCTAGAGCATTTCTCAAATTAGTTAATTCCCTGGAACTTCACAGTTCGTTTACACTCTTTTTCCAACACCTGTGAAATTTTGACCTCACTTTATTTACTTTGATCCCCAGATTACCTGTTAGTTCTATTTTATTTTATTTTTGATATAGCAGTTCTTCCAGGGATTTTTCTCAAATATTTAGAAATTTATGGGCAAGTCGAGAAAAACCTGCTAGATTATTTGATTGCAAAATGAAGACCACTTGTCTGCATTACTCTGCCTTTTATTATTCTGTAATGCATATATACATGCAGCATATGTGCTAACAGGGGAGTATGACAGCGTTCATGCCCGTGCCATGGTGTTAAGTATGGCCTTTTGTATTGGCGTTAGTGTGTCGAGAAGATACTATTTTCTCTTTTTTTTTTGCTTGCTCAGAGAAATCATAGGCATGTATCTGTAAGAAAAAGATTATTGCTGTCGATCCATGATCAACATGCATGATTCTGATGAGTAAGGCAAGTTGTGTAAGGAGATAACTTTTTACAAGATCAACTGATGTAGCTGGAAGGACAGACAAGCTTTTAGGGGTGCATGTAAGACTCTTCAAAACAGGAGCTGCAGATTTATTGCTAAGTAGAAATTTAGAAGGTTTCCCTTGAAATTTTATGTAATTACTTGGTTCTGCAAAAGAAAAGTGGTTGCTTCCTTCAGAGAAGAAGGGAATGTAGCAGGGAGAAAGGGGACCAGGTCATTAGCCCTTCTGCCTAGAGAACCCATAATTTAAAGCTGGTGTTTGTGGTGAATGAGTTCTATTACACGTTAATTAAAACCATACTTTATTCTGCAGGCGTCTATGGATAGTCAATATCGCATTTGTCTCGGATTGACACTGCTGCACTTACACGACCCACTCACTGGTTTTCTTTTCCATGTAATCACCTATGTGTTTTTGCATATTTACATTAGACGCTGCTCAGACAAACTTTTAGACAGCACAGTCTCTGCATGGGAGGTGTATTCATCTCCCACAGTAAAACTGACCAAGCATTTAGATAGGTCTCTCCAACCGCATTCAGTTACACGTATCTTTTCTTATCTATGCAACATATATATACATATTTAAATGCAGATCCTTATAATAAAAAAAACTTAACTACAGTTACTCTTATTTCAACTGACTGATGTACAGCAACAGCAGGACTACCACTGAAGAAGGAATATTAATTTCATTCTAAAACATTTTTTCCCCAATGACTTGCAAAACTACAATTAGGTTCACATATTTGTCATGCTTAAAGATGAAAAAAAAAAAACAAACCAAAAACCAGGAAAATCTCAAAACACCTGAACATGTTGTTTCCAAATTATATTTGTTTTGAAATATGTTCCCAAATGTCTTTATTAGTTGGCATAGATGGTTTGGGTTTGTATCAGAGATTTATCAGGCATTTCATGTTTCTGTTTCAGAGTGGTAGTGATTGCCTTTTTTAGTGAAATGTTGTCAAACTTAGCTGGCCATTAACAATATTCCGAACTTGAGAGTACATTAAGCAGACTTCATTCCGTGCATTGATGAGGATGGCCTCAACCTATCAGAGCAATTGATGAACCAGGGCTGCTTTAGAAGATATTGCTGGGTTTGGTCTGTTTACTCTTGTTTTCCGAGAAAGCTCTACAGCTCTGAGCTGATCCTGAGAACGAGGTGTGGTTTATGAATCCAGCGCTGCCTTGCCGTTTCACTTAGCAAATGCTCTTACACCCTCTTGAGATAAGGCAGTGGCTGCTCTGCTGTGTGGGAAGCACAGTGCCTCTTGCTAAGTGGCTCGTTCAAATTAGATATGGCAGGAACGCAGATATAAGGGCATTTCCTACTTGACTGGCAGCGTTTAATAGATCCCAAGTGAGAGGAGTGATTGCTCTGTGAACAGCTTTGGGAGGACTGCTAGTTAAGAACTTTCACACGCCTCATTTGGCCTGTTTCCAGCTTGAGGTAAGGGGGCAGGGTACAGGAGGAATGTGCTTCGAAAGGGGACTTGTCCCCAGGCAATCAAATTTTACTGTTCTGTGAAAATCTTCCTTTGTTACTTGCTAGATAGTTTTGCTTTCTCTTTTATCGGGGAGGGTTTCTGTTCACAAAGAATAGCTGGGAAGGCTGGCAAGTCCAATTCTTTTCAGACTGAAATCTGCACATCTGATGGATATTCAATAGACTGCAGTGTCTGAAAAGAATACAAGGCAGTTACTACATTGATTGGATAGCTAGTTATTAGATGTTGACTACTTAATTTTCATGTTTTTATAATACAGTATTTTTTAAGGTGCAGTAACCCATCACTCTACACTCCATGCACAAACTGGATAGTAAGAAAGATAGGAAAGATATCAGTTAAATTAAAAGCATCACTTTTTTTCACCTGCACAGGCATTACAATTTCAGCTCATAATCTAGACAACCCAAATCATAAGAAGTTGGGATAAATAGCACAAATTCAGTGAATAACCAAAGCAGATGGATATAATTGGCTAAATACAGCTGTGTTTGGTGATGGAAGAGAAATGTAACTGTGTTGATGCTACTAAAATATCCCTTCCTATTGTCCTGTTTACAGGAGAGCAGAATATTCTGTCCTGCTGCAGTTTGCAGTGCTGATACATCCAACCATTATTTTTATATGTGTGTTTATATCTGCAAACAGACGGTGCCCCAAGGCTGCACATAGCAATAGGTCTGTTAATAAAGCACATGAGTTGACTCTCCAGGTTTCTTGTCTGTCTCCTCTCCTACAGCTGCCGTGTCACTGTGGCTTTTTCTAGCTGCTGCCACCATAATGTTCTGGGGTAGGCTGCTGAGAGCAGCTACAATCTGCAGGACAAGGAGCCTGACGTTAGTTAGCTGCTTAGCTATGGCTCTCAGATCCTTTCACTCTACAGAAATGAATCCGTGTAGAACAGTGTTAGAAGCAAAGTAAGTGAGCCCTGACAGCCTTATTAAAAGAGGTTGAAGCCAGAGTCTTTGTTGAAAGTAGTGCCAGCACCCTGTTCCTGTTGACCCAGAGATTATCTCACTCTTTATTCATTAGCAGGGTCAGAGGTGTCCTATTGAAAAGATATCCCCAGCCCGCTAACAAACCGCAGGTGCAGCCCCAGCCTGGGAACATGAAGGCACGTTGCGAGTATTGTGGCAAGGCTTTCGAGCTCTCCTAGATGGTGCCTGTAGCTTCAGCACCTCATTTTATGGAGTGGAGGCACTAAGCCCAATTCTTCCTCGGTTGTTCATCAGCTGTAAACCTCAGAGTTTTGTATTACTGTGGTTTTGAATATACGCCACAAACACCTAGAACAATATGAAGCAGTATTCTTGTGGGAGGGCGTAGTAAGGGATTCCCAGTATGTATTTATGCATTTGAGCTCTCTGTTTTTGTTAAATAAATGAAAAACGGCTCTTCAAATACTTTTTATGGGAACTGGATGACTCCGGTTTGGATTGCAGTGAGGAACACGGATTGAATTCAGATTGGGTAAAGTATAAGGAAACAAAATAGTACTTCTTGAAGTCCTTTGATTTTATTTTTTAATCTATTTCTAGAATCTGGCTTGCATAATAAGTGAAAGTCATTGCCTTTTCAAAACTATAGACGACTATATCTTAACTATAGAAAAAACTTAGAAAATTGTATCTTAACTTCCTTGTTAAGGTACGTCTCTATTCAGTTTCTACAGCAGAGATACATTCATCTTAGAAGCAAACATCTTGGCGTCATTTTAAACTATTCTCTGTGGAACATGTTTATTGCATACTTAAATTACAATGAAATGTTTGTTGGAAAATGAGTTAAAATCTATGTTGCTATTGCCTTAGTTGTGGACAGACACTTTTTATCAGAAAAATTAATTTTCCTTAAAGCAGGGAGTTGAAATAGTTAAATGCAGCACTGCCGGATAATCAGTACAGTTAATGCATTCGATTTAACACTGTTTCATTTCTCACCCTTATCATCATTATTTCCTGTATTAATCAGACAGCTATCATCACCCCCCTTCCCCAGTGTGTTTGGTTTCTTTCTGCTTCAACTAGATGGTTTCTGGGTTATAGGATAAGAGTACTGGGGGGCAGAGAGGTTCTTCCAGTATGAAGCTGAAAAAGATGGTAACTTAGAGATTTATGTTTGCCTTCACCACTGCTTGGGTCTCAGGCTGTTCCTCACTGTCTCTGTTCTCTTATTTCAGATAATTCAACCCCTCTTAGAACTTGATCAGAATCGCAGCAAGTTGAAGTTGTATATTGGACATCTGACAGCCCTCTGCCATGACCGTGACCCCTTGATTCTGCGTGGACTCACCCCACCTGCTTCCTACCACCTGGATGATGACCGGGCAGCTTGGGAGAAAGAGCTGCAGAAGATGACCCAGGAGCAGGTGAGTTTGTGGTCTGAAGCTCTGAACGAGGGCCTGAGTCGTTGATATAAGACTTACGGATGTGCCACACCAAAATGCTGGGAAATCATTCTGTAAGTGGTGAAAAGAGGTGGCAAAGATCCCCTCTTCAGTTGATAGGAGGAGTCAGTGCAAATCATTGCATTGATAGGCAATGATTTTTTTGAGTCATTGCCATTTAATATTTATTATGGATTTTCATCCATGCTTGAGGCCATGCATCTGCATACTCATTGGAAATCAACTGCAAGCTACCACTTTTGTCACGTTTTACCTGTTAAAAATTTTTAGCTGCTTTTTATAAGTAAATAAATGTAGTTGTAGGGTTCTTAAATCTTTTTATAATGACATGAACCATTTATATTTTAACTGGCACGTTTTTATGATTCACTTTATGTAAATGAATACAATGTCCTTTACCTTCGGTTACAGTATGTTCTGCCAGTAATTTTTTTCTGCTTACCACCTGGATACCTAAATCAAGATTTGGACCCAGTATACTAGAAGCAGTAACACCCATGCTTATGCACACGCACACACAGTGTATTTCCAGGATATCTTGTCTGATGAAGTCTCTACAGAGACTGTCTATCTAGCTGTAATACTGAAATAATCTTCCTTTCTTCCAGCTCTGGTGGTGTCTTGCCTTCCTTAATCCCTTCACTTTCAGTTTTTACCTCTTGTTTTGGGACTACAATTTATCATTCCCTACAAGCCTTTTTGTCATTCCCTTCTGTTTCTCTTTTCAATTTTTTAATTTTACTCCTGTATTACTGAGTATTTTTTCTCTTTTTTTAGTTAAAATACTATAAGGAACATGTACTTTTTTTAGTTAAAATACTATACGGAACATGTACGAGGAATAAATATGACTAATTTCATCTTTTTGACCCTGACTCTGAATTACAATGCCAATTCTTTCACTACATTATTAATTATCATATGTCTATACCAAACCCTCTCCAGGATGGACACAAACTAGTGTAACGCCTGTACAGTTAGAAGTGGATTTGCGTGTCAGTGAACACTATCTTGAACCTATCCTGAACATACATACATCTCTGGTTTTCTTCTTTCGTGATGTTTAAGCTCGTTTCCTTGCATTTTTAACTCAAGGTTGATTTTTGATCCAAAAATTGGAGAGAGCAGCTCAGCAGCCAAATTACAGGAAGCCAACAGAAGTATGTCCAACAATTTAGAAAGAAGAGCAGACCTCTGCAGCAGGACCTAGATGGTACAGGACGCTTGATCTTTGTCTCTGTACCTGTCTTCATACATTTATTTGATGCAGGGTGTGCTGTGTGCCTCACGCAATATGTGCATTTGCTTCCATAGGCCCAACACGTTCCTTTTCCCCGCAGAGCCTGCTAGCCCCTATACACCCAGCGGCAGCATTTTATTTACCTCTTGGGTTCTGTAATTGCTGATACAGGAATAAAATTTATTTCAGAATAATGCATGCCATCCTCATATTAAAGAGGTACTGCTCCTACATTAGAGATCAGAACATAAGGCGTACTATTTTGAACTGCCTTGCATGGCAGGCTGGGATAAAGCGTGGGATGATGGAACCTGTAGTACGTATGGGAGGCACCTCTGAAGACAAGAGTAAAGGCTGGATGTGGGCAAAGTTTGGATATCCCTGAATGAAATAAATTGACTAGTTTGTTATAGCCATGATGGTCTTTGAAGATAATCAGGATCTGTGCTGTCTTCTATTTCATTGGTAGAATGTAGGTAGGAAAATAGAAAAGGCTTTCTTTGGCAAGTTCCTCTGAGTAGACAGTCAGCCCAGAATAGCATCTCTTTTTTCCAGTTCTGAGTACTGGTCTAATAAAAAAGAATATTTCTCATTCAGGCTTTGCAGGTCTGTTAGCAACATCTATGCGTTACAGAGTAAAGAAAGCATTTAGGTATAAATTGTGAGAAAAAGAATTATCTAAGTCATCCTGGACAAGAGAAAAAAATGTATTTTCCTATCCTCTCCCATTGTCTTAATTCTGCATTTCTATCACCAAATCTGTTCAAAGTAACTACTCCATTTGTAACTTCCATGCATAACTAACATCTGCTAAAATGAAATTTAGAAGTCTCTGCTGCTTTCCCATACTCACATACATTGTATTTAACAAGCTTCAGTTGGAAGACACAAACTAATGATATATTTCAATTTGCAAAGCAGGTTTTTCATTTAAGTTGTGAAGCTTTGCTGTTTCTAACTGCAGAATTTTCTTTGTGTTTGGAGTATTCCCATGGGGGGTGTGAATCAGTTCTCCAGATTTGCAGAAGCCCATCACAGAATACCCATTTTGCATCTTTGGAATTTTAATGAGTTTTGTAAATTACTTCAAATCCGGTGCATTAAATTCACTCCTGTCCCTTCTAATATGATCGTCTGTAGATAATGCTTCACAAGCCTCAGTGGGAAAAAATTAATCCTCTTGAATGTTAAGAAGTGCTAACATGATTAGGGAGGATACATTTAACTGAGCACCAATAATATTTAAGAATGATGCCATTGTATCCACTTCTCACCAATGAGAGTATTTACTTTGGTTTGGGGGTTTTTTAATAAATAGTTGAGAACTCATTTTCATACTGCTGATTTTGGAGCTGTGATTCCCCGTTGCAGGAGCTATTTATTACTGGAGAAGGTTGGTCCTGCTGTGTTTCATCATAGCAAATATACCCTGTAGGACTCTCTCTCCTGCTGAGGAGGCTCAGATACAAATAGGAATAGTTTCCTGTGGCTTCTGCTGGTAGGTGAAACTAGTATATGTAGTAGATGTAAGTTTTTCACTCTTCCACCACGTCCACAGTGACCCACAGAAACTGATGTACAAGTCATTGTCGGAAAAGCATCTGCCAGCATCAACAGCACGGTTCTAAGGGGAGTTTGCTGTTAGAGAAATAATTTTGCAATAATTGGTACCTCTCACGTATAATAGTTTCTTTATGCTACCATTAAGTTCAGCTATATTCCTGAGGCACTTCAACTGATTTTAATCAGAATATGGGGCCAAGATGCTCTGTCACTTTTTGTTGGCATTTTATCAATTGCGTTCTATAAAACTGACATACTGTAGTAAAATTTTGGTCCATTTGTAATGAAGGCCTGAAGCCAGTACTTTGAGTAATGTGGTATTTCAAAACCTAATCTAAACTAGTATACTAGGCTAAATCGTTCACAATAAAGAATCTGTGGTGCTTGAAACCATGTCATTAAGTTACTCGTGTAGTGGAAAATATTCCTTTTGAATCACTTCTGACCCAATGTCTCCAAAGAAGTTAACCAGCATTGTTTCTGGAACTGTCCTCCTTCAACCGGTTCATGTCCTGTTCAACCTTTCTTGTTATAATATTGAAATTATAGGAAGAAATGAAAAGTGTTCCAAGTCTTGACACTGAAAAATAAAAATTCCATTCATTCATTATAAATAATTGCATTATTCTGGCAATTTCTATTAAATACAGTATTTTCTTTCACTTTGTAAACATATAATTATGTTGGTATTCTTGGGCTCTGCAGAACTACTGCTACGTTTCATTTTTCAGATGGTTGCCTTTAAGTGAGGGATTATATTCCTATATGAAAGGAAATTACATTAAGGACATAATGATATGGTCCATCCACATTTTTATTTGTCGTTTGGTTTTTATTTTTCTCTTATCTTTACAAAAGAAAAGAATGGCGTAGAAACAGGAACTTGCTGAAAATCATTTAAATATGTTGGTGGTGGTGTGCTGCGCTGTGGTTGGAGGGCAGCAGTGCAAGAAAGTAAAAAGAGACAACCAAACAGAGTAACCAGATATTCAGTGTAGGCAACAGTGCTTGTTCCGATAACAGCTTAAAGCACATTCGTAGATGTTTCTTACTGCTGCAAATTGAGCTCTGAAATGTGTGGTACCTCATATTACGGAGAGCTTCTTATTTTCATGAGGTCCTGCAGTGACAGTCATTCTCGCAAAATATTTCTTCCAACAGAAGAGGACCTATCCAATTAAAATATTTTTTTTAACTCTGAGAGTAGCAGGAGGAGGCATTTTTTTCCATGGCTCCCTGCCACCAGTGGGTCTTTCCAGCCACGTCCATCACGTCCTGGCTTCGTCCAGGCTGCTGGGGGTCCTGCCTATTTCTGCTGGCTCCCAGACACCATTTTTTTTCCCCTGCAATCAATCCATTCCTCTTTCCCAGCGGTGACCTGGACATCAACAGCAGCCTGTAAGACTTGGGCAGATGTATTTTCATGAGATACCCTCTCAGAAGACATCTGCTATGGGAGCTTGTCTCATCCCACCAATAACACTGTGATGCCCTTATGACTGCTTCAGCTGTGAATTACAGGTAGAGGCACTTTTGAAAAATCTTTCTGGTGGTGGAAGAGCTCTTGTAGTGAAGAAAGGTTGTATTCCCTCTCCCTTTGGCTTCAGCCAAAGCACAGACCATCTAGGGATTCCTACTTACTAATCCTCTATCAAGAAATCAGAAATGTCTTTTCCTCTCATCTGCTCAAGGCAGATGAAGGGAAAAGGTGATAACGCATAACGCTTCACTGTATCAGTCACAACCTGCTCTAGCAGCTAAATAGTCATGGCTTGGTTCCAAGGAGTGTAATTTACATTGCACATAAATCGCATTTCACTCTCAGCAAAGTTAATGTTAAGCTTTTCATATGAAAGGACACTAGACTGCACGTGTGTAGCTTTCAAATTCCATTTTGAACTTGCATATGTGCTTGATAAATTTTGATAGTATTAAACACACATTTTCATTTGTTATACAAACAATATTGTCAGTGTGATAAACTTAACTCTAAATTACAAATCGCTGTTTTATAAACATCCCGTGTACTTCTTTGTTCAGATTCTACTTGCGTTCTTACTTCTGTGTCATTTATGAGAAATTACTCAACTTATTTAATTTCTGAAAAGAAATTACTCTGCCATGTTTTGCATTTAGTCATTCCAAATTACTCTGTTACTTCAGAGTTTACCCTGTCTTTCTTCTCTGACTTCCTTTCCATTAGCTTGTTATCTTCCACACCTGATTTATGTCATTTATTTTTAATTTGTAATCTTATGGGAATGCATAATGTATTTTAAAGTTAAACAGCCCACTTCTGGTCTCTGTTAGAAATTAGAAGTATTAATTGCAACAATTTATATCCTTCTTCATGTGCAAATGTATTTCCTGAGTTTAGATGAGAAAGTAATGGATATAGGATCTCTCTAAAATTATTAAATTTTATAGCATTTCAAACTTCTATATTACATTAATGTTTTGGGTGAGAATGAGAACTTGGGATCATAGTGTCATAGTTCTTAAATACTGGTTGAAGTCACAAACATTATCCATAAGTTGACCATACCCATAATGCCATAATATTATCCTTTTTTATTTGTGCATGCAGTTGCTGATTTTCATTAAAATACATGCTATCAATCAGTAGCATTAACTATTCCTATCTTGAAAAGAGATATAAAGGGAAAAACGTTGCTTTCAGGACATGGTCAGGTGTTTCATGTGTATGTGTGTAGCATGTCTAAAATTTACGGTGGACTTATTTCAAGCAGTTTCTACATGCAGGTGACATACCAACCTTATTTTTCGGAGAGCAGCTCACCCCTCTGTGTGTTGCTATTAGTAACAAGTTCTGTGACTCTGTGCCTTGCTCAGACACTGTGGTCCTCGTGCAAGCTGGACCAGCATCTCCTGGCATGAGGTATTGCTATGGATTCTGCTTGGCTGTGCCAGGGTCACTGAGATGGCCTCAATGGGAATTTTTCCTGGATAAAACGAACAACATGCAGGAGCAGCTGCATGTTGGCTTGCTGGGCTCACTGGATTGTATGGACCAAAATATTCCATGGAAATTTGTTTCTTGAATATCCATCAGAAATTCCAAAGCTACTGGGATTCTGCGTGACTTTGTTACAAACAAATTGGACTTCCTCTTAAAGAGAAATAAGTAACATGGAAAGAGTAGAGAGGTCTCCAGCTCTGATCCTGAAATAACTGGATGCATATAACTTCCATCATTTCATTCAAGTCCTTCCTGCTTGGTCTTTTCTTCTCTGTTTTGCGCTGTACTGGTACAAAACCGTAACTGCCCGCCAGCCCTCTGTCCTACACCATTACGAAGTTTTTCCAAAACTCATCAGTTTTGAGTATTCAGAGAGGTATTTAAGATTTGCCTCGTGGACAGGTGAATTTTTCCCGTGTTTATGACTATCAGGTACCTGTCTTGACTAAACAGGCAGAATCCCTGTAGGGATGTGGAGGCCTAATTCATCAGCAGAGAAAGCAAGGGGCCAGGTCCAAGCCCAGCATGAAGGGTGCATCTCAGAGTAATTCTGGCAGTGTCTAGCAATCTGGCTCTGGGGGAGTAAACTGACAGCTAAGGTAATGCTTTGCAACTGAAACTAGGAGATGTAGCCTCCTGACTCGTTTTTACAGTCCCTTTAAGGTGCAGAATGGTGAGCTGCTAGGGATTAAGGTTGTGGAGTTTGCCTGTGTTATGCATGCTTAGGTCAGCGGGGCCTGGCCCTAGCAGATAGCCCTGTGGTACGGGCAATAATTATTATATGTTCTGCTTAGTCACAGAATAACAATTTTCTGTACGCTATAGCAGCATTAATTTTTGGAGTATAATGTACACAAGAATTACACAAACAGAAAATTGTCCTCTCTGTGAAATGATTGCTGCTGTTGCTGGAAGATAGACATATAACCTGCACGGGCAGGATTTGCAGGAGAAATTCTCCAATCAAATGCAAAATATAACTTCCAGGCATTTATTTTATAACTTCATCCCATTTATGTAATTTTGAAATTCATTCATTACCAAGGAAATAATATTCGTGCTATTCACAAAGCTCAAGATGCTCAGGAATTTAGGATAAATCCCATATGCAAAGTTATTTCAAATACCTGGTGCAAGAGCCCTCAACAGGTTTTTTTTCAGGATTTTTTTGTCGAAATTGGTTGTAAAATCTGAACAAATGCATTTAAATATATTTAAAACATCTTTTTAAAGTTTACACACTTTTAAAAGACAAGATGGAATGTTTAATTTGAAATCTTACTTTAAGTTTTAAATGCTTGTGTTTTGAATATTTTGAAAAAGCTTACATAAAACCAAAATTTCCAGATAGAGCAAAATTATTTAAGGGTGTACTCTTTTTTTAAGTTTGGCAGACTGGAATTTCCATATGCCTAAGTCTTTCTTTTGGCCCTTTTATACTCTATAGTTGAGAAGTAAAAGTTTGTATGCAGTTGGCTCTCGCTACCTCAAACATACATATTTACATTAGTTGGTCTGGGAAGATGCAAAAGCTCTTGGCTGTTTGCCTGAGATACAGGGTAGTTTAACTTATTTTGAGACAAAACAAAGGTTAAGATTAAATCAGTTGAATTCCTTTTGGATGCTTATTTCTGTTACTTTAAGCTCTAAATGTATTTTTCAGACTAACCGTTGCCTGATCCAGAAACATCTAAACTTTGGAGAAACATAATTCCAGTTCCCGGTATTGTAGCCTTAGAGAAGTCCTGCAGTTAACTTTCTTTTTGTGGTGCTCTACAGGCACCTCATATGCTGTATACGGTTTTACTGTCCATGTCCTGAGATGAGATACTACTTTATTTTTGTTTGACTTCTTTCATCAGTGTTTTTGTGGAATCCCAAATGAGAGGAAAACACTTTGGGGAGTAAGCCTCCACCGTATAAATAAATTTTAAAGGATCTTAGCTTAATGCTGTCTTGTTTATGTTATGGGATAAGCGAAGGCCACAAAGGTTCTGCGGAGCAGCACCACAGTTCACATAGGGAGTGTATAAAACTATAACTTCCTATTTCTTAACTGTGAAGTTATCTTCCGTCTGAATATCAATTAATCTTTACATAAGTTCTGGAATATCTTGGACCAGTGAAGCACAATGGAAGCTAAATTCATGGTGAACTGTTTGGGATTTTTTTGCTGATGGAGTTTAACTATAAATGGAAAAGTATTCCTATCATGACTTGCTCTAAACCCAAGAGGGAAGTCAGCAGTGGTGAAAAGTGTCTGGATCTATTGCAGATTATCTGCAAGCTTCCATTCCCCCAAGCTGCCGAAGGTCCTTTCTGTCCTTCTGTCCAAAGATAAAAGTATAAATACTGTGAAGCACTTCTTGCTATCCTTTTCTTTCCAAGCTGTCTATTTTTACCTGTCATTGACTAGGCAAACATATCTGTCCTTGCTTTCTCTTCTTTTTTTGGTCATTTCTATGAGGCAAGTGTATGAATCTCTTCA
Organism: Buceros rhinoceros silvestris; assembly: GCF_000710305.1. Classification (NCBI taxonomy): domain Eukaryota; kingdom Metazoa; phylum Chordata; class Aves; order Bucerotiformes; family Bucerotidae; genus Buceros; species Buceros rhinoceros. The sequence goes on along the minus strand of NW_010395707.1, from coordinate 26,790 downwards.
TATCCTCAGCTGAAAACGCCAACAAAAAAAGGACTGTTACCTCTTCTTTATTTCCATAGAAAAATGGCATGAGGAACCATTTCCATTTGCATTCACAAGAAGAAAATGTAGGAAACCAGGAGCAGAATTGATAGTAATACTCTTAGAGAAACTCCCCTAAAATTTGGACTGCCAAACGTGTAGGTGAATCAAGTTATACCATGGAGAACTGGATGTTCCCCATTAAGGAGCTTGTCTGAATGAGAAGTGACATATGCTGCTCACAGCTGTTTCTGAAAGGAATGACGTAAACGGAGATGACATACATGATACAGAAATGCTGTGACCAGCCACACAGTCAATTAAGATGTCTTTGTTTAAGTAGAAATCACATTATTAAACCTAGATGTTCTGAAGCTAGTAAACTGAGTGCAAGGCTATCATTGCTACTTTTTTCAAAGATGTTTCATCATAGACATCTGCCAGCCAGCTGGGCAGACTTACTGTCTGCACTGATTTGGTAAGTATTATTGCTGGCCTTCAGCACTCAGAGTTGTGTCCTTTGGGCTCTTGATGGTCAGAAACTTACTTCTTGGAAACTTTTGCTTGATTGCATTTGATTTATTTTAGCTTTGACGTGGGCTTATTTTGTTGGGCTTACCTTGATTTTATAAGGAATCTTATAAATACATAAATGTGGACTAGTACAGCAAGAAACTGCAGTACTGCTCTGCAGAAGACAGCATCCTTCAGGATTCTCCCTTGCCCACCAATCTCTTTTCAGTTTTGAAGTTCAGTTTTCGAGGTGCTTCTCTATTTGGTGAGTTAATTGCTTTGTCCTTTCCTGGAGCTTCAACTGGAGGATTTGGATGAGTCGCCCCGGGGAGGGAGGGATGCTGCCCAGGCAGGTGGTGGTGCAGGACCCGCAGGGAGCCTGCCCCTGCTTTCCCTGCTAACACTGCCCTCTCCTGGATCTCCTCCTGCGGGCTGAGAGCTGAGGCCCCTTGCAGGAACTGGTTGAAGAGGAATTACATCTCTGGCTGCTTCTCCCGTTACTTGCTGTCTTTCCCAACCTCCACCACCTCCCACCCTTCTGATAAATGGCACCATGAAATCTTTCCGCTGGCCCAGAAGCCAAGGCAGTCTCAGAGTTTGATGTTCAAATGTGTTCCGTGAATTTACCAGCAGTTAGGTGGTTTGCAGGCTGCTGTAACTGGGGCCGCCTGAATCGCTGGGTTTCACTAAGCTGAGCAAACTGAGACTCGGAGGTAGTCCCTGAAACCCAGTCTCCTGGCTTTTATTATTCAGCACTGCTCCTAGCTGGCTGTGCTGACTCTTTCAATCCTGCTTGCTGACTGGACCTCTCCTAGGCTTATCCATCCATTGCAAGTTTCTGACTAATAACTCTGCCAGGATGCTGGAACCAGGCTAATCACCTAGCCACAGCGTGCCGTTTCTGAACCATTATGGGTTACTGCTGAATTCCCCCCCTTCTCCCCTGAGAGCCCTTACAGAGCTCAGAGTGCTCCCCTCCTTCTCGTTTTCCCCACTTCCCCAGCTCATGTCATTCCGCAGAGCAGGATCAAGTTGCTTTTGCATTGTGATTCTTGGCATGAGCCCCTCTCGGATTCGTATAGCTGTTCTGTGAGTACGGCAGCCAGTAGGAACAAAGCACATAAGAACACATTAAATTAACATTCAGCACGTAAAGCCCAAATAATTTACTATATGCTACTCTGCCCAGTAAAGGGAATAGTGTAGCAGGCTTACCCTTTTAATTTCCTTTCTCTCACTTTTGTCTATAGAAGTCTATACCATAACTTCCTTAAAAAGTGTTTATATTTATTCTGTAGTTGTTCTTAGGCTGTTTGGTTTTACGGAGTATTTCTTGCAGTATCAATCTCCTGTGCTTTGTTTGATGCTGTCAGTAAACAGAGATGTACTGTTGTATCTGATGAGAATTTTAATTGTAGAAATATAACCTTTCCCACTGCATTCTCCTGTTATGGTGGAGAAATGATCCCTGTTGTCCTGCTGCCTGATAGTTTTCTCTTTTTAAAACCTACAACAAGCAGTGCTAGAGAAGTACAAGATATAGATCAACAGATGTGTATACTGATGACCAGTTATCCCTTCAGGGAAGAATTCCAGTTCGACATCCTTTCTATGTCATCCTTTCTATTAGCTCAGTAGCATTCCAATAAAAATAATAATCACTTAGGAATAAGAAATGTTACAGTACTGACAGATAATATTAGAAAAACACAGATTTAAAAGAAGGTTTAAATACAGATAAGCTTGTTGCTACAGCTGCTCCCAAAGACAAAGAGCTTCGGATGCAGAAGCTTGCAATTAACTTCAGAATCCATCTTACTGTATGTACCTGCTACAAATACACTCGTCTTGTATCCATAGGGAATATATTTTATTAGAAGAAAATAATAAAACTGAAAAAATGAAGAGTTTTTTGAATATATGGCATATGAAAGAGCTATCTGCTTGAAAGCTTATCCAATCTACCTATCCATATCATCCAGTCTAGTAAGAGATGCTGCTTCTCTTGTTCTGTTAGATCCTGAGACCACTGTGAGTGCAGTAACCCCTGAAATGTTGCACAAATTACCGCTTTACTTGGGATTCTGCACAGTTCTCAGGCTAGCCTTTATCAATTGCTGGACAGATAAACAGGTTACCGAAGGCAGATGTTTCCTGCTTTTACATTAAGACTCTGTGGTCCCCTAATTCAAGCAATGACTTGGAGCTAAAAACTTAGGTTGGCATATACTCCTATACATTGTATGGTGTGGTTTGTAACACGGCTTGTTGGAAAAACGGTTTATAGACTGTAGGCAGAATGAATAAGATAAAGTTTTGAAGTTCCCTGACCTTTTATGAGCTGATTATAGTAAACTGAAGAGCAAATGATCCAACAGGAAACGCAGAGTTCGTAAACAACCATTGGGTATGTTCCATCACAGTTGTGTGTCGTCATCTTATGACCGAGTTAGGAAACACAGTCTCTGGAAATTATTAATTCCACAGAAAACACAGAAGTCTGGTTAACTCTGAGTGTGTTATTTATAATTATGTAACATTCCTATTGATTTCAGATAGGAAATAATTCCTATGAAACATCCTGTTGTTCATGAACAAAATTCAAACTATTTTAAAATAACATACTAGCAAAATGCTGTATTGCTTCTGGAATAGAGTTGTTTTCAGAAGAACATTCTACGGAGAAAGTTTTTCTAATATTTATCATAGAACAAGTTATTCAGGAGTAGTTAAGCCAGTTAGTTTCCCCATGTGGACATGGCCTTACCTGGGAAGGTCACAAGCCTGGTCCAGTAGAATGAAAAAGTGAAATAAAGAGAGAGGAGAACATCCGCTTTCTGGTGAGGGAGTCACCAAGGGAAGATGCTGATCCTGGGAGTGCCCAGCACGTTGCACCTCTGCTACCTCCCTTTCTAGAATTGGTGTAATAGCTTAGAGCTGAGCCTGCTGGGCAGGTCTCATTATACAGTGAACACGTTTAATAGCAGAGAATGACCATGCCTCTCTGTGTTTCTTGCAGCTTCACGACGAGTTAGAAAAGGGTGAGAAGGAAAGCGCGGAGCTGCAGGAGTTTGCCAATGCCATCTTACAGCAGATAGCAGATCACTGCCCTGACATCCTGGAGCAAGTCGTCAATGCACTTGAGGAGTCGTCATGACCTTGGCCACTAGCCTCACCAGGGAAGCACACCAGTGGCCAAGCCCAGTCAGTCCAAGGAGCCATGAGAGTGGAGAGGAATGCAAAAGACAGAAAATGGAATAGAAATTTCTGGTGCACATTTATAAAGAAAACAAAAGCAAAAAACCCTCTAAAAACTATATGCTCTCTAAGTTCTTCCAGTCTGTGATTAATCGGTCATATTTGCATTCATCTTCCCACTGCCTTTCTACTTTAGAATCCAATTCCCCATTGACTTTGTTGACGGTGACTTCTGGATGCAGCTACGCACAGCTCTTCCAGGTCTACTGAGCAGAGAAGAGGGGATCCACTGAACACAAGCAGCTCTAGTTCTCCATGAGGTTGCAGAAGGGTAGCCCTTGCCTTTCATTCATTTATTGCTTCTTTCTTTCTTTCTTTCTTTCTTTTTTTTTTTCATAAAAGCTGAAAGCCTGAATTTCATAGTGCTAAAACCAAACTTGAGCGTGCTCTGATGATGGCTCGTGACTGGCCAGCATCAGCTAGCTAGCTCACGTCTCGCTGCCTGTCTCAATGTATCTTATGTTCTTAAATAACAGAGAGAGGAAAGGAAAGTTTCCCTATTTGTTCCTGTCAGTCACTTCATTTAGCAGCTGGGAAACAAGGTAGGCATACTGGTACTTCTGTTTACTTAGCTTTGATTTTCATTGTTCACTGGTGTGACTCTGAAGTGCTGAGCGGGGCATTTTTTCAGGTGTTTTTATCTGTTCGTTTCTTGGGTTTTTCAGCTGAGGTTTCTTGTTGCAGGTCTGTGTCTTCTAAGTTCTTAAGTTATAACCAGCTCTCTCCCTTCAAGCAGCTCCCGTGTCAGCTCCCAGCTTTAACTTGTATAGTCTGTCCATTGCCAGGTTTTCAGGCCATAGCTTTGTAAACACTAGCGGCCATCAGAATAGTCTTAGGCATTTTGTAAATGAGCAGATTGCATCACTTAGCATGAAAGTACAATTTTAAAGCTAAGTTAAGGAAGTGGGTGGTATAGTTCTTCCTATAATTTAATTTATTTCGGTTTAGCTTAGTTTGACAAGGAATGAGTTTGAGTTCAGAGCAATAACCCATTCTTACAAAGAGGAGCATCTCTTTATAAGATCCATCTAGAGCTGGCACCCAGCTGAATAGATAGGTATAAAATCACAGCTTTAGTTAAACCAGGGCAATTCGAATACGTATGAGGCCTTAGTCTTGTTCCCACCCATCTTTGATATGTGTTAAAGCCCCTGCTGATAGGTAATATGACCTGAAATAGCAAGGCGGTTTGTCATTGTGGTAGCAAGTCAGAATTCTATTTTATGAGTAGGACCGTTCATTCTTGCACTATGCACTAATGGGGAGACACGTTTTTTCCTGGCTACCGGTGGTTATGTGTGTCTGGGGGCATCTGCAGGACAGAACCCTTTAACACGTCCCCATGTGCTCCTTAAAGGAGTTGTTCCCCTTTAGCTTTCTTATATAACTTAAGAGAATGAGGAGAGGGTGAAAGGAGACCAAATACCAACACAGCAGTGGAAGAAATCACTAGTCACTAGCTAATTATGAATCCTCTCAGTAAACGTTCCATTCAGAGTCTGCAGTTTAATTCCATATGACTTAACTACATTTTGAGCTTTATCACTGAACTGTTATGCTAAGGAAAATGTTCCAGTCCCTTTCAGGAAGACTGCATTTCTTAAGTCTTTCAAATCCACAACACAGCTCCCCTGTAGGTCTTTGACACCTTATTTTTATCTTTAGAAGTGATCAATTGCTTCCAGTAGAAAGAAGATCAGCAAAAGTTTGAGAAAGGGAAGATCTAACCTGTCTTTTTTTCAAACAAGCACCGAAAATTGAGCAAAACCGAAACCATATATAAGGTAGACTCTATTGAAAACTAACTAAATCGTATCCTAATTCATTCTACTGTAATGATTCAGCAAAAGAAACTGGATCCATAACCATGGTGTCCACTAGGAAGAAATACGTAAGTCTCCAAAGAAGAGGTGATTCACACCTTTTCCATGTTCGGAACTGCCAGTGCTTTGCAAATCAGGAAATGTCGCTTTAGTTCTTGCCACAGTAGCAGCCTGGGTCTGAAGCTTTTTTTGTCATGAATGAGGAGAGTAATGGGAACCTGAATGCGTGCAAGGGAGGAACACCGGAAGGTGTGTAGACAGTGACTGTACATACCACTGAGCCTTGCCTCATCCCAGAACTACCCCTTTGGTCCCATTATTTGAGTCAGCACGTTTCAATAGGAGCTGTTGTTTTGAAATCTTTCCTCTTGCTTTTTCTTCATCACCCCTAATTACTCACTCAAGGAATTTAATGCTGCCTGTAAAAGCATCAGAGCCATCAGCCTAACATCATCGCACCAACGCCACCACTCCTGACTATCTCATTAACTTATATGGTCAAAGCTCCAGCTGCCCTGGTTCCCTGCTGTAAAACAATCCCTCCTCTGTGAGAAGCTGTGGAATTTCCCTTATCGATGGTTCAAATGACTCCTGCTTGTAAACCTTTTACTGAGATGTTCCTTGATAGTGTTTCTGCTGCAGGCAGGGGCAGGGGGAGGGGATGGGAATGAGGGGTGGTCGGTTCAGGCTGTCGTTTTAGTTCCCTTGGTGTACTGTATTGCCCACTGCGTTGCCCTGCCATCGCAGGAAAGTGCTGGTTCTTCTGCATCTTAAACTCAGCCTGTGGCTGTGTTTCTAAGGTTGAAAGTGCCCCAGGCAAAGGCACGGTGCTGTCATGGCAGCGTGTGGAGGATCCATGCGTGGGCAGCCAGGTGAATCTCACTGTTTACACATCTCCTGGCCTCTTCCCTGGGAGGATTTGTCAAGCCTGGCTAGTTTTCACACTGGCCATTTGGTCTTTTATCTCCCAGCCACACACCTGCTGTTCCACCCATCTGGATTGTTTGGCCTTTGCATTTTTTCTCGTTAACCGCTGTTACCTTTCTAGGTCTTCTAGGCTTCCCATCTTCAATATTGGTCTTAGACCTCAGTAAAGTGCTTTCCGGGAGAGAGCAGATCTCATTTAGGAACAGGCTTGATCCAACTTGATTTCCATTGAACTATGTCAGGTAATCTTTCTGGTCCTGAGTTGACAGAGATCTTGTCAGAGTGAATAGCTTGAGCAACTATGTGATTTGGGGGGTACTGATGGCCACAATTTGATGCTGAACTTGGCCAGCAAAAGCTTTTTCTTTTTGTTCGTATGGAGTGCTGCACCACTGGCCTTAGGGCAACGAGGGATTTTGTCACCGTAATCCATCACGAAATTGCGTATCAGGCACCTGGCAGAAGGGCCATATGTGTGCACGTACTGCGATGCTCATCCAGTTGCCTAACCCACCGCTGCTCTTTTAAAATCTTATACCCAAGTGTCATCAGCCAGGCAGATGCAGGCAGTTTCTAGTGCAGTGGTCCTGCAACACAGCAGCTCTAGGAAATCAGGGGCCCTTCCCAGGGGGCCTGGGGAAACTTGCTTTTTCTTTTCCTGTTGAATGAAGTTCCATTTGCTGTGGGAGCTGTGAAAGTTTTAATTGCTTTAATATTTTTTTTTCTTTCAAGCTGTCAATTGTAGAGAAACTGAGAGATGTAAGGGCTTAAGGAGCTGTCTGCAGAAAATGAAATAGGTCATTTTAACTGAGTTTGGGCTAAAAAATAACACAAGCCTGAAGACTATGTACAGTGTAAAAGCTGACACCTCAACCATGCTTGTTCATGATATCTACGAGTCCAAGTACGTTTTTCCTCTGAATCCAGCCTCATGTAAAACACTAAGAGAACATTACAACACTAGAACTGCAGGGCGAGGACATGAGCACTGTTGCAACTGGAAGAAGAATTGCCTGGCATGCTCCCAAACGAAGCTCTAAGCTTCTAGTATTCTCTCTCATTTTGACTGCCTTTAACCAGTTTTCCCTCCAGAAATGCCAAACCCTCTTTGGAGTATCCGATTTTTGCCAAGTCCGGGGGACAGAAGGAGAAGGTCTAACATGATGCACGAAACTGTGTGCCCCATTTCTGGCTGCAGGGCTGGACTATCCCTTCTCTAGCAAATGTTCTGGTACTCTGGGGCTCTCGGTATTTTGCACAAGGGAGCATTAATGTCATAAATCTTGTAGACATAACCCTGTTTTTTGAACCAAAGGGGCACCTCGTTTACCCTGTAGTTCCCACCCATTCTGCTGCTAGTGCTCAATTTGTTGGGAAATTTCTACATCTGATAAAGGTTGACAGGATTGAGTCCCCACTTCTGTACCAGTTGCCAATCGTTGTCACTGAAGGGGTCTTTACAAAGGATGTAGAGAGTCACGCACTGATACCATTTTAAATGAAAAATTTCACTACGTAAGTAACGCATGTATTCCTCAAATGACTCCGATAAAATGCAAAAGGGAAATAGTACAATCAAGGCATCTGATATTTAAAGGAAGCCTCTGCTCAGCTCAGCGCCCACGCTGGAAGAGGGAACCAGAGAGGACGCAGAAGGCTGTGGATAACTAACACTGCCCCAGCGAAGCCGGTGGGGTGGGAGGGTCGGGCATGGGGCATCTTGGGGCATCACGCCTGGCCAACTCTGCTAACCCCTCTTGTCAGCATGGCGAGGAAAAGGAGTGTCGGGCTGGGGGGGGAGTTTTAAACAAAATAATGTTTTTAATTGTTTTTTCCACATAAATGGAAGGAACCTTACCCAACAGCAGATCCTTCTGAACAAAATGGCTGTGTCCGCCGACTATTTTTAAAAAAAAAAAAAAGAAAAACTGTTTCAAAACTTTTTAGTGTCAAAAGCATAAACACAGAAATCCTGACTTTTTCCAGTGTGTGTGGTGAGTGATGTAACCTGTCATCAGTATCTCTCCTGACTTTTTCAGGAGTGTTTTTTTCCTGTTTTGTTTTCTGCTTGTCGATATTGTCTGTGTGGTCCTAAGGCTGGGGCAGTTACCAACAATGTGTGTCTGTTGTCGGATTTAAAAAAAAAAAAAAAAAAGATAGTAGTAGAACTGAAAAAAGATGTGTTTTTAAAAATGTATAAAACTAAAATTCATCAAAAGGAATTCAAGTAAAGAAGCAACAAAGCCATGACTCCTCCTCTTGGGATTGTACGGAAAAGGATTTGTGGGCTTATAATTATAACCAGTTGCCTTTTGCAGGCTTTTGAGGTCCAAGGCAGCTTGGCCTCTTAGGAAATGTTACAAACCCTGTATAAATTCCTGCTTTCCCAGGTTTATACTGTACATGTGTAATACAGAAATGGGCAGAATGAAACAGTATTTTGGAAATCAATCTTTTCTGGTAACACTTATCAACACCGATAGGAACCACTGATGTAAAGGGGCCGAACGCTTTGGCCACATTTTCCCTGTCTTCTCAGTCGCCCCCATCAGTACCAGGGACACGTGCAGGCACAGATCAGCTGGTGCAGGTAGTTGTGTGTAGGCTGTATTGTCAAAGTCGTGTTTCTTTGCATCTGGTATTGGTCACATAGCCGCAGTGGGTTCCGTTAGGGCCCTCTGCTGCAGTTGCGTCAAAGACTTGCACTGCTCAAAAGAAATAATGTGAGGCTAAACTGGCATGTAATGTAAACAAAAAAATCCACACAAATCTCTTTACATATGAGACTAGATAAAGAACTTCGTTAAATGAATGTATTTTTTAATATCAAACTTATTAGATGCTGTTTCTCCCCATTTCACACTTCCAAAGTTTGGATCTTGATAATCAAGTCCATCAGCTTTGCTTTTAAGTAGATCTTTCCATTTCAGATTCTCAGTGCTCTGGTGGGGGTTTTTTATTCAAAACATTGTTTTTCTCATTTGGAAAGTGGCAAAAAATGGATCTATCAGTCATGTGTACTCTTATTTGTTATGAAATGTGGTTATCTGAAAGCCAAATTTTACAAGTAGACATTGTTCCTGTAATCTGCCCCATCTTCCTAGCTCTGCTTGGACACGGCCAGGTCTCTGTCCTCCCTGACTACCAAGGGCCTTACTGGCATTTGGCCCTTACTGGCACACTCAATACAGTACATCTGGGGAGGCTTTAGTGACAGATGCCTTCATCTGTTCAGAAGGAGGATGAATCAAATGGGACCATGAACAGGGGAATAATTTCTGTGCTAGCCCAACATGCTGCTCCAAGCCCACTAAAACAGTACATTGCCGTTTCCCTCCAAGTCAGTAAATGAGGAGAGCCACGCACCCCGTTCACAAATCGTTTGTGGAGTTAAAAAAAAATCCGTGGGATGCTCCATCCGCTCCACAGACACGGATCCCTCATTTGCTTTGGAAGAGGCGAGTTGCACTTTAGCAGAGGGGGAGAGAAGGCTTTGGGGCTGGGATCTAGCATACTTGAATTCCTTTTTGAAATATCAGCAGCGGGAGACATTGATGTCTGTGATGCAAGTGCGCACGCTGCCTTCAACTTGTATGTGTTTATTGCTGGAGTCATGTTACTGACAGGATAATGAAATTGCAAAGAAAATGTGTTATATTCAACTTTGCCTTGATAATATAAACACTTTGTTCATTTTTTTTCTTCTTTTTTTATTCACAGACTAAGTTCATCAGGAAATTATAAAATTATTTAAAAATTCTGTGGTGTTGTCTTCATTCCGGTGAATTTCAGTGTGTCTTGCTTGGTGCCCTCTCCTGCATGCCCAGGATGGAAGGGCAGGTAGGAGGGCTCGGTGGCTGTGTGGCAGTTCCCTGAGACCAGGCTTGAGGTCCTGTCTGTTGCCTACTGACATCACTGGAACAACCCTACTGGGGATCTCGGCTGCACTATGTGCCTGGCAATGCCCCTGGGCATAGCTGGGGCTGCCTGCAAGGTGAAGGTGAGGGGTGGTCCATCACAGGAGTGTCCTCGTTACCCTGGGACCTCACAGGTCAGGTAAGTGGAGAGATAACAATTGTATTTGCAGTCTCTCTCATGCCTGTTTTCCAAGTAAATATGTGTCTTACGTTGCTACCAAATGACCGAATCCCAGGCATGCATCCAGCATTGAGTCAACACCAGGATCACATCTTACAGAGTAATGGACCCGGAAAGCCTTGCTGGAAAGGCTGTCGACACTGTTCTACAGAGCGTGTTTCTGGTGGGACCCGGACACAGGTTCCTGTCCTCACAGGAGCACAGGAGAGTCACACTTCATGCCACCAGATGAGCCATGCCCCCTGTAATGCTGGAGGAAACAGGCTTTATTCAGCGTCCAGTCTCCAGCCACATTTTGAGGACATGGGAAAATTGCCTGAGTAATGACACTATAAAATCTCATTTTTCTGGTGTTTTTAACTGTTCTAAAGAGAATAGCATTGCAACACTGGGTCCCACTGGTAGAACAATGTCCATGTTAAACACATTCCACCAGATTCTCTGCAGCTATGCTGAAGCTCTGGAAGAGCAGACCTCCCCAAGTCAGGACACTAACCAATTTCTCTCTCAAATCATTTCCGTTTCTTTCTCCTTTCTATGTTTTCAGCTGATTTTTCTCTGGGGTTTCTTGCTGGCCTGGTCCCTTCTGCTTTCTGTAGATTTATCATTTCAAGGGGCTTTTAAGATCCCCACTTGCTGTTTCCATATGAGTGACTGCATGTGTTAACAGGAGCGGGTGTCCTGATCTCAGTGCCCGGACATTCCCCTCCCTCTGCTAATTGGGTTTCAATCACTTGGGCTTTGATCAGGCATGTAAAGCAGCATGTGGAAAAAGGTTACGTGGGGGTTAAGGGTCTTGGGAGCTTCGAAAGGAAGAGTCCATCAGCCTTTTGGTTCCCAGTCTGGTTTACGTTCACTTGAGCGTCTTTGGCTAAGAAGGGGATTCGTGATTCCCATCAGGCCAGGGTGTGCCTGGCTTTTGCAGAGCAGTCCAGATCAGCCGAATGAAACCACGTGCCACATAAATTTAACCAATTACAGTGTAACGGTGTATCCATCGGTCTGAAAGTGGTATAAATGCCATTTCTGTATGGCTTGTCATTTTGAAAGAGGAGGACAAGTGAAAGGCAAGAGTTGCAGCCGCTGCCAGCAGGAGAGCACATCTGCAGGGAGAGCAGCACATCTGCAGGGAGAGCAGCACATCTGCAGGGAGAGTCAAGCTGAGCCGAGCCGAGCTTCTGCAGCCCACGCTGGCTCTGGCTGCTTGGTGTGTTGCAGCACCGTATCCCCACAGGCTGACTCATATTTTGGATGGCCCATAACAATAACACTGTTCGCGCTACAAAGTCAAGATGCCAAATCCCTTTTGTGCGTTATCAGGTTACATGTTATGCCTTGTGCAGTAAAACACAATAAGGCATGTGAATAAAATTGTCCGTGTTGACTGCTGCTACTGTGATGCACAACAGGCAAAGCAGCCTGTGGAAACGGCAAATGGTCAGCCCTGGGATCAAACACACACCAACTCTAAAGGTTTTCCTTTGCACATATTGCAAAGGTAGGTTCGAAGGAGTGCACAGAGCTCCTGTGTTACCCAGGCTCCTGATTTAAACGCAGGCCTTCTACAGTATTCTAGCCAGGATGACTTTGTACAACCTGCTTTTCTAAATTACACTGGTCAAGGAAGCTGCTAAAACCGTATCACTGATCCAATGAAAAGAAAGAGCAACGTATTTAGGATCTCCTGTTTCCAACAGGATCTGCTGCACTTGAGCTGCACAGATGCCTTCTGTTTGTGTGGGCTGGTGCTACAGGGATGCATCAGCTGTACCACACAGGTTTACACAAAGCAGTAATTGCAAACTAATTGCCGGCACTAATGAAGTGATCTGCATGTGACTAGTGACCTTTAGACTAGAGATATGAAGTAGCCACTCTTCTCACTGGGCTTCAGGATGTTTAGAAATCTTGGACAAATGGTCACAGTCCTCCTTAGAAGTCCCTTTTTGCCTTTAAAAAGCAGCAAACTCAAGACAGGTCGTGTTCCCTGGAACACTAAATGTATCGTAGCTGTATATTAAAAAAAATTTGCAAACAATACTTTTGCTTATCAAGCCATACAGCTCGTGTTGGTAGACTTTATTTCTGGACATACTGATGATGATGTGTAAAACGTAAGTGGAATGGCTGGGATGGGCTTGGGTGTGTAGCTGTGGGGTTGCAGCAAGTGATTCTCTGGGTGTGGGCTTTAAATCCAGCTGGTTTAAAGTACCTCTTCAGTAGCTTTTCCCAATGGTTACAGTTGCAAACATTAAAACTGTTCTAGATGAATGACTAGAGTTAAATATTTAGGCCCAGGCTCTGCAGCCCATTTGGGTGAAGGTGTCACTTACTTCGCCAGGATCGTCTTGGATGCAAACCTTGTGACAAGGCAAGCTAAAAAACACTTGGTTTCTTTATGTATTGGGAAAAAGGATGGGTCACTGCTACAGCTCAAAACCCCTCCTGGAAGGACTTTTGTTCAGCTTGAGTAAACCCTTCATTTTCTGTAAGGGAGCACCATTTTGGGGAACCACAAGCCTTGGAATGTGTATGAACACCCTTAAATTCTCTTATATAATGCATAGAAACTGTTTTTAGCTTCAAGCAGTGGATCATCTTGTGCCCAGCGTATTGAGCGCACGTGTGCATACATCTCTATGTGTCTGTGCCCATCTGTGTGATAATATATAAATAAATAAGTAGAGCTGCACACTGAAAAACAAGTTTCAAGAATACTAAGCTTGCAGTGCCAAAGGTCTGAAAACACCTACCTGACTTCATGCCTAATAGGTCCATGATGCAATTTTCAGTGATGTATTTACTTAACTTTTTTTAGTTGGACCTTTCCTTCATTAAGTGTGCAGGATTAATTGATGTCTTCAAATCGCTATTGTACATGTTTAAAAAAATAACATTGCTGCCATCCATGTTTTTTGCAAGACCACCGGTTCTCTGTTGCAAGCCTTTTGTTACTTTGATTCTATAAATTGTCCCTCACCTTAGTGACCGCTTAGACATTCAGAGGTCTGCTCCTATAAAGATCGCCTCAAAATTTTTTCAAGAGACAGAAGCTCGTATCTGCTCTTACATAACTCCAAAATGAAACAAATCCTGACATTTGGGAAGACCCAGAATTCAAATTCCACAGCCCACAGGTGCCTGGAGCAGGGGATCTGGTCTAGCCCAGCAAACATACACATCATCCACGTCCAGGGCTAAATCCACATTCATTTCTTCTATCTGTGCGTGTGTTCCTGCGTTTATGTCAAGAAGAAAAATCTTGTTATTCCAGGGATATGTGCATCAAGCACCTATTAGTTTGCTACTTGGCTCAGTTTAGTTTGCAAGCATAAAAATGCAATTTAGTTCCCTTTAACCACGGACCCGCATTTGCCCAGACCTTCAGTTTGTTTCTGTGCTTGTCCCCCTCTCTTGACAGAGGTATCTGACCCTTCTCTGCCAAGAAAGGCCACAAAGCACCTGCAATTCAATGCCGCTTGTGAGCAGACCTCTGCTCTACCCTCACACCTACACCAGACAAAGACCAGCACCACAATGACAGCAGCTTGATGCATTTTTGAACTTCAGTTGCCCCCCGTTAATGGGTTTGATGATTGAAATGTTCATCTAGCAAAGAATCACAGAACGGTAGGTGTTGGAAGGCACCTCTGGGGATCATCTAGTCCAACCCCCTGCTAAAGCAGGTTCACCTGGAGCACGTTGCACAGGATGGGGTGTTGCTCAGCTGGGCTTTGAGCATCTCCAAAAAAGGAGACTCCACCACCACTCTGGGCAGCCTGTTCCATGCTCTGCCACCCTCAAAGGAAAGAAGTTTTTCCTTATGCTCAGATGGAACTTTCAGTGTTCCAGTTTGTGCCCAGTACCCCTTGTCCTGTTGCTGGGCACCACTGAAAAGCCTCTGGCCCCATCCTCCTCACTGCACTTCAGATATTTATAAGCATTGATAAGATCCCCTCTCAGCCTTCTTTTCTCCAGCCTAAACAGATCCAGGTCCCTCAGCCTTTCCTCATACGAGACATGCTCCAGTCCACTAATTTCCTGTTCCTTCAGACACACAGCTGAACATTAAATATGATCAGACAACATATGCAGCAAAGAATGCCTGAAGCTTGTTAGGGAGTTGAAGACTTAGAGGGAAGCATTAAAATGGGGGTAGCGATGTGCTTCCTTTCTTCTTCCTTAGTGTCCACAAAATGCATTGCTTTTCTCAGCCAGGTCATTCCTGGCAGGAGCACGTGTCCCACAAGGTCCTGTATAAGATGTTTGAGACTCTACCTGACAGCTAGAGCAACTGCCATATCACAGAAGGGGCACATGTTTGCAGACACTTGTAGACTGCAGTTGCTAAGAACCGCAAGATGCTACATCAGATGCTGAATGACTTGGAGGACATGTGAAATACGTGCACATAGAATTTAAAGACTGCCTGAAAAGTGCAGCAGGAGGTAAAAGTTTGATTTCAGCATCTCCTTTTTTGGTCCCCAGCTGACTTCAGTCAGCAGTTCAGGCCATTCTGCTATGAATTAATTAATTTAGCATTAATGGTAACTATGAGTATTTTGGAGGTGGTGGTTATTAAAGTTTGAGAAATCAAAAGGTGCGAATATTTAAGGATATGTTGAACTATTGCCACTTTTGCTGATATCCTTCATTGCTGTAAAGTAGCATATTTTGGCTTCAGGTATGTTTTCCCAATCCAGGTGGCAACTGGACGGCTGTTTTAGGAGAGAGCTGGGGCGCAGGAACAGCTGTGGAGCTCCATAGGCACATGGCACCCACCAAAGCCAAGGAAGCTCAACTGTTTGTAGGGGAGGTGCTTCATGCATCGCTTACCACAGAGAAGATCAAACATACAAGTACAATAAAAGTGTCACTTCACCTGGCCTGGGCAGCTTACAACCTGAGTGTTGTCAGCTGTTGCTTGATATTAAATGTTAAATCCTCTTGGAGACACTTTCAGCTGAAGCAGAAAGCACCACCATTTTTACCAGAAACTATAAAAACCGCCCTTATTTCACCCCCTAGGAAACGCAGCTTTGTGTTAGGTTGCTGTCTGCAGGGACCATCACTGTTCTGGCCAAAGCCGGCTGCTGGTGACTGCCTTTGCCTGTGCAGTACAGAGCACACCCGGTGCAGGCTGGGCTTCTTAAAGGCCGATGTTCAGGAGAAGACGGGCGTTAGACCGCTTGGCTCTCCTGCTGCAGTACCAGAAATGGGTGTCTTCATTGCTGCTTTCTCACCTGATTTGATGCAGAGGGAAAACCAGCACTACTGAGGGGCTTTTCCAGTATAATTTTTACCCTACTGAGGATTTTACTTGGGGGACTAATCTCTTATGCATAAATCGATCAGAATGATGCTTGTACAGGATACAGGATTCTTTTTTTTAAACCTTTTTTAGCAGAATGCAGCTGAAGGGGTAACAAAGGTATTCACGTGTGGAGGCTGGCTTTGTTCCGAGATGTCCTCTTTACTTTGCCTGGCATGACTGGAGCATACTCAGGTTTTTACAGACTCTCGGGGTTCCAAAGGTCTGAACTGAATGAGGATACATGGGAACTCATGCTGGTATCTTGATTGTCTGCATAAGAGGAGGCTACCACAGGGGCGTTTGTGGAAAACCAAGAATCTCCAATGAGAATGATATACGACTGTGGCAAGATCTTTCTGCTGCTCAGCAAGGAAGGAGAGGACAATGGTAGCCGGCAGCTGCTGTTTCAGCTGACATCCTTGACTTAGATTTGTGTTGGGCTAAGAGCGTGCCAATTGCTAAAGCTCAGCTAACTTACAGCAACTCATTTAGCTGCAGTAACAGTTGCATTGTCTCTTCAGATGGCAAACAAGCAAAATGCTTTAAGGCATTTAAGTGCTCTGTTTCTCAATACTGTCAGCTTTCTGTGTGTCTCAGAAGCCAGCAGCCATTTCTGTTATGTTGGAGTTTTTTTAAATCAAAATGGTTAAACACGAGGGATTTGCGGGTTACTTAGGATGGCCTGCAAAGTTATCTGACGGGTATGACAAACAGGAACCGCTGCCCCAGAGCATGTCATGCTGCTGGTCCATCAAGAGGAAATGGTAGGAACTAAGCTGCTCAATCCACTCTAGCTTCTGCAAATTCCTTTGTGACCATTTCTAATACGATACTGTAAGGTCCCTCTTTTCCTGCCCTGATGACATGAGAAATGTGAAACACTGTTTAGAGAACAGATTAAAAAACCTCTTCCCCCTTGCGCATTTAGGCCAGCATTCGAAATCTTCCATCACTACAATAACATTGCACACCATGAATTGTGCTTTCTACCAGTGCTCTCTGAAGGGTCCTCTTCTGTTAGCTTGGCAGCGACACAACATTCTGTATCCAGAACGTATCTCTCGCTAGACCCAGGACGGGAGAAGCACAACAACCTGCAAGAACCCCAAGGAAATGACAGAACTGGGATTTGTCAGCAAAATATAACACAGGTTTTCAGCTTCCATGGGGAAACTATGTCTACAGCCATCCCTGGGCTGTCACGGAGGGATTAATGTCTTCAAACACCCATTCTCTGTTTGTAACCCACAGTTCCTCACGGACTCGAGGAGGGGTTTGGCCACTCATCCAGCACATGAGCCTGGTGTGCCGGGGAGAGACAGTGGCTGCCGACTCTGCACAGAGCTGCAGGAATGAGCACTGTGCCAAACGGTGAGGGTCGGAGATGTAGTGCACCTAACACAATGCCAGTCCTTACAGTCTGCCACCAGTAGCACAAGTTACGCACGATGACTTCAAGGTGACAGTGAAAGGCTGCTCCTCACCCTTATGGTTGGAGGCTTTAATTTGATCCATTTGTTAATGAAGTGATGACTCCTGAAAACAAGAGCAGTAACACAAATTATTTGTGCTCATCTGTCAGAAGAGTAGATCAAAGCTATCTATAGAGCTGCAGACAAATATCACCGCGGATGACCCAGAGGCTTCCTTTGTGTGAAGTGACAGAGCGGAGCATGACTTCATTGGGAAACCAGTCTTAGATCTATACAGCAAAGTCACCCAGCCTAACGCTGACCTAGAGCTTTCCTCTGCATTTGCTTACAGATGAGTAGTGACAGGGGTTAGAGACGATGACGCCAACTTTCCCTGTTTTTGTTTTTCTGGTAAGAGACCTTATTCAGCACAACAGTATCGCTTACACTCATCATTACATGTGCAATCTTAAGATTGCATCTCACCAAGTTCAGACACGACAGAAGCCTTTGGGCTGTGTCGCTTTGGGGTGTGTTGCATCCTGGTGCTGTGAGGCAAAGGTGTCATGGACTGGGAACCTCTGTGGACGTGTGAGAAGCCAGAGGCATAGCAATCACTTCATGCCCACTTTGGAGACAAACCTGACAGATCCCTGCCATCTGGGTGTCTCGAAGCACATGCTCTCCATAGCGCTGACACCATTAACTACTTACATCTTCTCAACAAGGAAGAGCCAACGAAATGTAAGAAAAGAGAGAGAGAAAATCAGCCAAAGACGATGTCAAAGGCCAGCTCCCCCCTGGCCTTCAGCAAGTTCTGCCAGCATGTAACAGCTGCAGTTCGGGTCTCTAAAAGGACTACTAAACCTAGAGGTTTAGCTGCCATGTGCTTGGGAAGATTCTGTAGCTCACTGACAGTGAATGACATGGTCACCCCTAAAGCCCAGTTTTCTATGCTCATTAAGGATCAGGAGAGGAGATCTGGGACCTCTGCACCACAGAAAAGCTTGTTTACTCTTCACAGATCTCTGTGAGTGTTATTCATGGTACTGTAACAGAGATTATAAACTCTCTGTCTTTAATTTTACCTTTGCAAGAGTTTATGACAGCAATCTGAACTCGAACTCATTGGTTTATACGTCTTTAGTTTCTTGCACATGTAAATACACACACACACACACACACACTTTTGTTGTGAACAAGCCCTTGAAATGTGCCAAGGGAGCATCAGTATTCATGTGCATCCCTTTGACTGGTGGCTGAGCACCAAGACCGTATTCAACACAACATCCGAATGCTTTAGGAGAAAACTGTCTCTTGCCACGTGGGTTCTTCCCTCTTCCTACCTTGTGACTGCACTGGTGCTTCAGTTATCACCGTTTCTTTCCCTGCCTACTTTGCGTGCTTTAATGCCAATGTTTGTGTAAGCCCGTATATTACCCGTGCTATATATATTTGTTTAGAAGCCACAGTGTCTAAGGATTGTATTTATGTTCCCTTCAGCTTACACTGTGAAGGTGAGACAATTAAGCAAAGGCATTTGTCATCAAAGGACATTTTGGAGCCTACAAAACACGGTGGGTTTCATACAAAGGCTTTAACGTTATCGGTCTATTTTGCAGAAGGACTTGTGAGCAGCACAACCAGCAGCTGCAGAGCCCATCCTAAACCTCACTTATGCTCTCCAGTTTGTCCCTGGGCTTTGTGGGACTCAGAAATAAAAGCAAGAAATGTGCTGTGGTTTCACTAGCTGTAAATAGCGACCATCCCTGGGCTGTGTGAGATCCATCCCCGGGCTGTGTCTGCCTCTGGGCAGCAGCACCAGCAATCACAGGCCTGGCAAATGTACATTGTATCACACATATTATCCCTCCCCTTGCACTGCCCTGAGACTCTCTCGGCAGCGCTGCAGTCCCAACAGCTCTGTCCCACCCTCACTTTCTGCATGATGATGTTCCTGACCCCATCCAGCCTCTGACCACTGTTCTGACTTCCTGGTGGCAGGGTGGCACTGGTGGCAGGGTAGTACTTGTTGCACCCTCCTGGCTTGGTGTCTCAGCACATTTCATTCCCTTCTTTTGCCACCTGCCAGGCCACAGAGCATGTACCACCCGCCCCAGAAGCCAGCTGCGTCACCTGTGTGCTCCCGGGGCCACCCAAGCAGGGCGTCAGGCTGGCCCCGCTGCCAGGAGTGCCCAAGCCAGTGGAGTCACAGAGAGGCACCGAGCAAGCCCAGGGAGCGGCTCTCACATCGGGGTTGGGGGATTCTTCCCCCCATGCCCACCCACAGCAGTGCCTGCAGGGCCAGGCGGTGGAAAGGGGGCTTGACCCTGTTAGCCCATCCTCTGCCTCTCCCCATCAGTGCGAGCCCACCCATCTGCACGGTCCATGGGAAAGCTGGATGTAATGTGTGAATTGTGATTGTTTCCTCCTTTAGCTGAAGTTGCTCTGTGGTATTAATCCCTGTGATTAGCAGGAGAATAATCCCCTTTCACCTTGTCAGTGCCAGATCCTGCCAGAAGCCTGTCTTGCTTTCAAAGAAAGAAATTACAGAAGAACGTTTGAGCAAGTGAAGAAAAAAATTACAAAGGGAGATGATCAGAAGGTAGGAGGAGAGAGAAAGAAAAAGAAATAGAAAGAAAAAGAAATAGAAGAAAAAAGAGAAAAGAAAAAGAGAAAAAGAAAAAAGAAAAAGAGAAAAGAAAAAGGGAAAGCGAAAAAGAAAAAGAA
>NW_010395707.1:0-6583 GCF_000710305.1 Buceros rhinoceros silvestris | reverse complement strand
ACAGGGAAAGAAAAGAAAAAGGAAAGAAGAAAGGAAGGAAAGAGAAAAAAGGAAGAAAAAAGAAAGAAAAAAGGAGGAAGAAAAGGAAGGAAAAAAGAAAGAGATTACATAGAAGAGATTAGGGAGCAGGTAGTGGAGCGAGGTAAGCCCCTAGCACTGGCCAGGATTCCCCGGTGCTGCCCTGGGGAAGGGGCTCTGCTGCAATAAGCAGCAGCACAGCGCAGAGGCGTGCATCCCCTCCCGCCCCAGCTGCAACCCCTGGGCAGCCGCGGACCACAGGAGACGGGGATGCCGGGGCTCGGCTGTCTCTGACAGATCCCAGCTAGAGCCTTGCGTGCATGCGCTTCCCCCCAAACCACCCACGGATGCTCAGCTCTTCAGGGACATCTACTTGCCATATTTGCGGGACTTCAGCATCACTCCGCTAATCCAAAGGAAGAGGGCTGGCAGGAGACTGCTCCCTTCTGACTGTGCAGAGCCTGACGGTCAGGCATTGGGGGGAGCCCTCTGTCACAGCACCCGAGCTGCACAGCCCCAGAACTGTGGCCTCAGTGCCCCTGTGCCCCAGCCTGGCTGCACCCTGGGGTTGCTCCTGTCCTCACAAGACTGCAGCCTGTGGTGCGCTGTCGCCTCCTGTGCACCCCAGCCTGCACACAGAGACTCACGCTTGCACACCCATGTGCTGGTGAAGCCCCTCGCGTGGTTGGTATCACAGACTGTGTTTAATCACACTGTGGAGCTCATTACCACAGGAAGAAGCTGAGGCCAAGAATTAAGTAAGACTTTAGAAAGGAATTGGCCATTTGAACAGACAATAAGAATATCCAGAGTTGTCATAATTCACGCTGATAAAAATTCTGGAAAGGATGTACAATTCTTCGCTTCAAGGTTTAAGCCAAACAGAAGAGACTAAGAGACTTGGTCTGAGAGGAGGGAAGTTGGGGGACAGATTACCTCACTGTCTGGCTATGGCTGTGGCCCTGCATGGCCCCGAACCACATTGCCCTGGTCCTTGTCAGCGGCAGGGCACAGGGCTTGGTATCTTCTATCCCCCTTGCATGGCAGTGCCATGGGGCCAGGTGATGCGTATCTGCCTGTGTGAGGGAGGGATGCGGAAGTACTCCCAGCTGCAAGGGACACAACCTAGCAGCTTCCTGACCCACCCTCACAGCAATTGTGGGGATGCAGGGCAGCTATCCCCACAGGCTGGTATTGGGGTAGCCTGTGTCCCACCCAAGCTAGCAGTGAGAGCTGGTGGGACTCTTGAGTGGAAGGCTGGTCCTGCCCCGGTCACAGGAGCCGGGGCTCCTTGCTGGGGGCCACCGAGGAGTGCAGTTACAGTTTAACTCACTCAGCCCACAAAGCTGCTGTTGGGAGTGACTGTCTAATGATTAAAGTGCTAAACGAGGAGGCATGAACTCTGAGTGCTCTTCCCAGCTTTGCTACTGAGTTACGTGGAGCCAGGCCAGTCAGGACTTCACCTCACTGCAGCGGCCAGGTCCGTCTGGTTACTGCCACATCCTTTAAACCCTTGTGTCTTCCAAGGGTTTCTTGTTACTTGATTTCTTGGTATTCAAAACGTAGTAAAGGGCTCAGTTCACTCCTTTGTTGAAAGACGGGGGAGGAAGAGAATGGAGTTACAAGGCTGTGGTGCCATAGGACATCAGCTGTAGGAGGGCTGTACCCTGATTCTTCTGCCCTGTGGAGCTGAACATCAGAAATGCAGCCCTAGGCACTGAATCCCTTGTGGACACCTGACAGGCTTCCCAGAGCTGCACTTTGGAGGACCAGGAGGGCAGGAGCAAACTGGACAGAGGATAACGTTCATAGCCACTGAACGTGAAGAGGTAGCTTGCCATCTGGAAAGACAGCACACATCAGCCAGCATTTCCTCACTGTAAGAAGGACATTAAGGTGCTGGAGTGTGTCCAGAGAATGGTGAGGAAGCTAATGAAGGATTTAGAGAACAAGCCTTATGAGGTGCAGCTGAGGGAACTGGGGTTGTTTAGTCTGGAGAAAGGGAGGCCGAGGGGAGACTTTGTCACTCTCTACAACTCCCTGAAAGGAGGTTGTGGTGAGGTGGGGGTAAGTCTCTTATCCCAAAAAACAAGCAACAGGACAAGAGGAAATGGAGTCAAGTTGTGCCAGGGGAGATTTAGGTTGGATATTAGGAAAAATTCCTTTACAGAGAGGGTTGTGAAGCATTGGAACATGCTGCCCAGGGAGGTGGCGGAGTCCCCATCCCTGGAGGTATTTAAAAGATGTGTAGATGTGGTGCTGAGGGACATGATTTAGTGATGACCTGGCAATGCAGGGTGAATGGTTTGGCTCAATGATCTTAAAGGGCTCTTCCAACTGAAACGATTCTGTGATTCTATGAACTGTCTCCATCTGACCTCTGGAGCAGCTCCCCCCAGCCAGTAACACTATGCAGATGGCAGGATCACTCCCAGCAGCCCTACTAGTGCGTCTCTGAGATGAGGAAAGGCAAATGCCCATCATACAGTTGCCTCATTGCCCTTTGTGCCCTGTGTCAGCGGAGGGAAGGACTGTACTTGGAGATGTCCACCTCTAAAGACACAGCTTCTGCCCATGCCATGGAACCACTGTCTGGCTTCTGTCTCTTCTCAGTGAAGTGTCTCTGAGTCCAGGATGGATTTTACTCGGTGACGTCAGGCCATATGAATCCTGGTTTAATTGACCGTGGGTGAAATCGTGCTTCAATGGTTAATATTATACTTGGGGCTGGGAAAACTACTGCGAGATCATAGCAATTAGAACTGGAAATGATTCAAGTCATCTAATTTATTTCCTCTCTCCCTCCTCATTGTCTCTCCCGGGGATGGGGGCAACAAGGTTCCCAACAATACACCTCCCTGTGCGTTGTCCGGTCCTGCCTCCCTGACTCAAGGAGCAGAGCATCCACATGTCCCTGGGGAGACGATTCCACTGCTTGAGAGACGTCAACATTAGAAAATGTTTCAGAAGTTTAGTCTATATTTCCTTTTGTGGAGTGCCACAAATTCTCAGGTCATGAGTTTTATGCCTCAAGGAAACTGGCTGCTTCCCATGAGGGAAGCGGCTGGGAATAAGGTAGTGGATTTCTTCGGTGTTTGCAGGGGCAGGTAGAGAATATGTGGGTAGGTCAATGAAGGTTTTCACACCGGTGAGGCAGTTCGGATTGGGTAACTCACCTGGACTGAGCCCTCCTTTGGCAGGAGCTCAAGATCATTATTTTTTTTTCTATTTCCAGATTTTTATTCCATTAATCTCACCTTGACTCATAAAAATCTCTCTGCTGGAAACATGTCCTTTTCCTCACAACGAATTTACTCCCTTTGACTTGCTTCTACTACTGCTACTAATCCCATCACAGGAGTGTGGGGCAAGTGGTAATTAAAGAACAAAAAAAGGTCTATCTCAATGAAAGAGGTGTAGGGAGTATTCCTTGAAAGCCCTACCCTGCATGCAGAGAGGACATAGGACCAGCCTACTAGGGGGAAGTTTATTGTACAGATGCTATGGGGAAAGAAGAAACTTCCCAAGAGGTCAGTGCTTATGAGCACCACAGAAGTGCCAGACCAGGCCTAAGAAAAATTGGAGCCCCATGGCCGTCTTTCTAGTGATAAGGTCTTCTGCTTCTGAATATATTCCGCAGGGTCAAGCCATTAGCTGAGCGGGACTTATGTTCCTTATGCATTTTAAATCACTTTTCCCCTCCACAAGTGAGCTGAGCATATCCACTTCTCAAACAGTTTGAGCACTTCCCCACCCTCTTCCTGCTTGCCAGCAACTGAGGCCAGCCAGGTGAGGGACACAACATCCGTTACTGTAGTAGAAGAGAAAGAAGAGCGAGAGGGCAACTGGAGCCATACAAATGTTTCAGCAAGATGAAGAGAAGTAAAACGGTTTGTGATGTCCAGAGCACTGCATGGGTTAAGCTACTTCTTGCAACTGATCAGATGTAACGTCTTCCCTGGGTGTGCTGTGACAGTGTCTCCCACCAATATTAGTCACATCTGAGACTCCGGTCATCGAGTAAAGTCCACATCCTGCCCAGTTCCAGTTGTGGACACTGCTCATTATTAAATCAGTGACGCTTAATCATATTGGGACATATTCTAAAGAATCTGTCATCTGGAGGACATCTTTGGCAGCTGAGACTAGACAGGAGTCCCTCCTGTCCTAGTGGCAGTGGGTTCCACCCGTACCTAGTGAGGCTCATTCCTGGCCAGGTACAAGTGCCCTTTCCTCATCCATCCTCCTCTGAAAATAGCTTCAGTGGAACTGTGGCACAATATTCATATGGCAGTGTTATTAAAGCTAACTTGGGGAGGAAACTAGAAGAAAAGAAGGTAACCAACATTTCTCCTTCCGGGAGAAAATCTTCAAAAACATTTCAGCACAGAGGACAAAGTGAGGAAAAGCAATAGGTGGTCTCCTGTCCTCACCCACCCATGTAAGCACCATGACCTACTCATCCTGTGTTTGTAGCCCTCAGCACTGGCAGGAGTGCCAAGTCTTCCCCCTTGTGAGACACACACCCTCCAGATGGGCCACACACTTCATTACTGCTGGCTGAGGACATCTTGCAGCTTCTCCAGCCCTTCAAGCATCCAGACAGGGGCCCACTCTCACCTAGCTTTTGAGGTGTGCACTCCTGGATGTCCCTCCGGCCCTTCCTGGTACCTAGAACCACCACAGAACTGACACACACCTAAGTGCCTCCAACGGCTCTTGTCGCACCAAAGCAGGACTGGCAACAGCAAGGAAGGAATAGAACTAGGCTAAGTCCCACCTTCCTCATCAACTATGCTGTAGCCAGTGTGGTCTTTCAATAAGCTGGAATCTTTTTTGAATAATCCACACAGCTCATAGCTGGAGGTTTTAAGGGGCACGTGTATCCAATCCTGCCCGTGTGGCTCCGCTTTCCCATCCTGCCACCTCAGTGTAAGACACCATCTCGGGGTGTGAATCAGTGCCAGCCTCAGAAGCATTCCTATAAGGACCGACGAGGATCTCTGTCCTGCTGACCCACTGTGGCCAGCTGTCCCTTGTAGCACCACAAGTGACAAGCATATTACTCAGCAGGCCGTGCAATTTGTTACCAAGCCTCAGCTCCGCGATGCTCCCCTTCACACCTCCAGTTTCCCAAGATGGGACCCTGCTGTTTGCTAGGTCCCCAAAAGGAGCACTCTGCCCCTGCCCCCTGCAGCCTTAACATGCAAGTTAGAAGTTCAACAGACAAGCAGGGAACAAAACCCCATGTGGTAAACCATCTTTACCTCAGAGCAAAAAAGCTGGCACCTAAAATTTCCTGCAGCCAGCTGCAATTTCAAGACTGCTTTTGCCCTCTAATTAGTTGGTATTTGCTGTACCAGCTATTATCTTTCTAGTTACATAGTGCTGAGGACAATGGCTCCTTATTTCCTACCACAAACACCGGGTTACTATTTACCTCTAGCTGTACCTCCTCTATCTCCTATTCCCATTAAAGGAAAGTATCATTAATGACTACAGTGATGGGAAATACCGGAGCACTTGGTCATAAATTAAGACACTCAGAGCCTTCAATTATTTGTACCTTGTAGCCTGTATTCAAACATTTACCTGCTCTTCAAAAAATGCTCTCGTGAGTATTCCTGCTCCGAACCTGCATGGGTGCTCAGAGCTGTTTGAAACTAGGCACTCACATAGGGGTGTGTGCCTCAAGCTGCCTCAACCCAGCGTAAATTTGAGCAATTCCGGGGGGCCAAATGCCTCCCTGGTGTAACTCCCTGTGGATACTCATCTGTGAGCAGGAGCAGCGAGGTTCTGCTTGCACTGCACACAAGGCTCTGCAGCTCCTGCCACGCAGAGACTTTGGATGCCTGATGCTGTGGGGCCCGGAGATGGGGATCCCAATATGATGAGCGTAAATCCTGGCTTCACTGGCTGCTGCAGATCTGTCACCAAGCTCAGAGGCTGGGCATGTAAATCCTGCCTCCATGCGCTGAGATGTCCAAGGATCCCAAGGGCTAGGCACCACTCTCAGTTACACCAACATAAATTTGTGGTGATCCTGCTAATGCCTGTGCAGCTACTCCCTACCTCTGCCAGGAAAAGTGAGAACAGGATCTGGCCGTGAATCTGTGAAGTTTTATGGGAGGAGAGGCAGCGGTGGGGGGGGAGCCCTCGCTATGATTCCTGGTGTTGCAGGCAAAGGATGGATGTGCCTGTTGAGAGCCAGCCCCATCAAGAGCTTCAGGCACGCTGTGCGCTGCCTCCTCTGCCAAACTTTGCCAGCCTTTTTTAATGTCGTCTCCGAATCAGGCTTTACCTCATTCACACCTTCCTGTCACACCTCACACACACACCACGCCACCCCCCACACTGGGAGACAGATGCCAAAAATCCCCACTCGGATGAAGCACCAGGTCACCAGGTCGAAACCTTTCTCCTCTGGCCAGAGCCAGGAACCCGACTGCCCACGTCGGAGGGGCTTTGACTTCCACCACGTCGGCCCCGGGCCAGGGGCGACCTGGGCAGGGTGCCCGAGAGCACCCACGGCAGGAAATGTGCGGTGCTGCCTGCTGCACAGGGC